>NW_017215924.1:0-13553 GCF_001704415.2 Capra hircus
TCTAGTTCTGTGAAAAATGTGGCTGGTAGCTTGATAGGATTGCATTGAATTTGTAAATTGCTTTGGGTAGTATACTCATTTTCACTATATTGATTCTTCCGATCCATGAACATGGTATATTTCTCCCATCTATTAGTGTCCTCTTTGATTTCTTTCATCAGTGTTTTATAGTTTTCTATATATAGGTCTTTAGTTTCTTTAGGTAGATATATTCCTAAGTATTTTATTCTTTTCGTTGCAATGGTGAATGGAATTGTTTCCTTAATTTCTTTTTCTACTTTCTCATTATTCGTGTATAGGAATGCAAGGGATTTCTGTGTGTTGATTTTATATCCTGCAACTTTACTATATTCATTGATTAGCTCTAGTAATTTTCTGGTGGAGTCTTTAGGGTTTTCCATGTAGAGGATCATGTCATGTGCAAACAGTGAGAGTTTTACTTCTTCTTTTCCAATTTGGATTCCTTTTATTTCTTTTTCTGCTCTAATTGCTGTGGCCAAACTTCCAGAACTATGTTGAATAGTAGCGGTGAAAGTGGACACCCTTGTCTTGTTCCTGACTTTAGCGGAAATGCTTTCAATTTTTCACCATTGAGGATAATGTTTGCTGTGGGTTTGTCATAGATAGCTTTTATTATGTTGAGGTATGTTCCTTCTATTCCTGCTTTCTGGAGAGTTTTTATCATAAATGGATGTTGAATTTTGTCAAAGGCCTTCTCTGCATCTATTGAGATAATCATATGGTTTTTATTTTTCAATTTGTTAATGTGGTGAATTACATTGATTGATTTACGGATATTGAAGAATCCTTGCATCTCTGGGATAAAGCCCACTTGGTCATGGTGTATGATCTTTTTAATGTGTTGTTGGATTCTGATTGCTAGAATTTTGTTGAGGATTTTTGCATCTATGTTCATCAGTGATATTGGCCTGTAGTTTTCTTTTTTTGTGACATCTTTGTCAGGTTTTGGTATTAGGGTGATGGTGGCCTCATAGAATGAGTTTGGAAGTTTACCTTCCTCTGCAATTTTCTGGAAGAGTTTGAGGAGGATAGGTGTTAGCTCTTCTCGAAATTTTTGGTAGAACTCAGCTGTGAAGCCATCTGGACCTGGGCTTTTGTTTGCTGGAAGATTTCTGATTACAGTTTCAATTTCCGTGCTTGTGATGGGTCTGTTAAGATTTTATATTTCTTCCTGGTTCAGTTTTGGAAAATTGTACTTTTCTAAGAATTTGTCCATTTCTTCCACATTGTCCATTTTATTGGCATACAATTGCTGATAGTAGTCTCTTATGATCCTTTGTATTTCTGTGTTGTCTGTTGTGATCTCTCCATTTTCATTTCTAATTTTATTGATTTGATTTTTCTCTCTCTGCTTCTTGATGAGTCTGGCTAATGGTTTGTCAATTTTATTTATCCTTTCAAAGAACCAGCTTTTGGCTTTGTTGATTTTTGCTATGGTCTCTTTTGTTTCTTTTGCATTTATTTCTGCCCTAATTTTTAAGATTTCTTTCCTTCTACTAACTCTGGGGTTCTCCAACTCTTCCTTTTCTAGTTGCTTTAGTTGTAGAGTTGGGTTATTTATTTGACTTTTTTCTTGTTTCTTGAGGTATGCCTGTATTGCTATGAACTTTCCTCTTAGCACTGCTTTTATAGTGTCCCACAGGTTTTGGGTTGTTGTGTTTTCATTTTCATTAGTTTCTATGCATATTTTGATTTCTTTTTGATTTCTTCTGTGATTTGTTGGTTATTCAGAAGTGTGTTGTTCAACCTCCATGTGTTGGAATTTTTAATAGTTTTTCTCCTGTAATTGAGATCTAATCTTAATGCATTATGGTCAGAAAAGATGCTTGGAATGATTTCGAGTTTTTTGAATTTATCAAGTTTAGATTTATGGCCCAGGATGTGATCTATCCTGGAGAAGGTTCCATGAGCACTTGAAAAAAAGGTGAAATTCATTGTTTTGGGGTGAAATGTCCTATAGATATCAATTAGGTCTAACTGATCTAATGTATCATTTAAAGTTTGCGTTTCTTTGTTAATTTTCTGTTTAGTTGATCTGTCCATAGGTGTGAGTGGGGTATTAAAGTCTCCCACTATTATTGTGTTATTGTTGATTTCCCCTTTCATACTTGTTAGCATTTCTCTTACATATTGCGGTGCTCCTATATTGGGTGCATATATATTTATAATTGTTATATCTTCTTCTTGGATTGTTCCTTTGATCATTATGTAGTGGCCTTCTTTGTCTCTTTTCACAGCCTTTGTTTTAAAGTCTATTTTATCGGATATGAGTATTGCCACTCCTGCTTTCTTTTGGTCTCTGTTTGCGTGGTATATCTTTTTCCATCCCTTCACTTTCAGTCTGTATGTGTCCCTTGTTTTGAGGTGGGTCTCTTGTAAGCAGCATATAGAGGAGTCTTGTTTTTGTATCCATTCGGCCAGTCTTTGTCTTTTGGTTGGGGCGTTCAACCCATTTACGTTTAAGGTGATTATTGATAAGTATGATCCCGTTACCATTTACTTTATTGTTTTGGGCTCGGTTTATACACCCTTTTCGTGTTTCCTGTCTAGAGGATATCCTTTAGAATTTGTTGGAGAGCTGGTTTGGTGGTGCTGAATTCTCTCAGCTTTTGCTTGTCTGTAAAGCTTTTGATTTCTCCTTCGTATTTGAATGAGATCCTTGCTGGATACAGTAATCTGGGCTGTAGGTTATTGTCTTTCATCACTTTAAGTATGTCTTTTCCTCCTGGCCTGAAGAGTTTCTATTGAAAGATCAGCTGTTATCCTTATGGGAATCCCCTTGTGTGTTATTTGTTGTTTTTCCCTTGCTTTTAATATTTGTTCTTTGTGTTTGATCTTTGTTAATTTGATTAATATGTGTCTTGGGGTGTTTCGCCTTGGGTTTATCCTATTTGGAACTCTCTGTGTTTCTTGGACTTGGGTGATTATTTTCTTCCCCATTTTAGGGAAGTTTTCAACTATTATCTCCTCAAGGATTTTCTCATGATCTTTCTTTCTGTCTTCTTCTTCTGGGACTCCTATAATTCGAATGTTGGAGCGTTTCATATTGTCCTGGAGGTCTCTGAGATTGTCCTCGTTTTTTTCTTTTTTTTTTTTGTTTCCTCTCTGATTCATTTATTTCTACCATTCTATCTTCTATTTCACTAATCCTATCTTCTGCCTCATTATTCTACTATTTTTGCCTCCAGAGTGTTTTTGGTCTCATTTATTGCGTTATTCATTATATTTTGACTCTTTTTTATTTCTTCTAGGTCCTTGTTAAACCTTTCTTGCATCTTCTCAATCCTTGTCTCTAGGCTATTTATCTGTGTTTCCATTTTGATTTCAAGATTTTGGATCATTTTCACTATCAATATTCGGAATTCCTTCTCCGGTAGATTCCCTACTTCTTCCTCTTTTGTTTGGTTTGGTGGGCAACTCTCCTGTTCCTTTACCTGCTGAGTGTTCCTCTGTCTCTTCATCTTGGTTATATTGCTGCGTTTGGGGTGGCCTTTTTATATTCTGGTAATTTGTGGAGTTCTCTTTATTATGGAGCTTCCTCACTTTGGGTGGGGTTCTATCAGTGGCTTGTCAAGGTTTCCTGGTTAGGGAGGCTTGTGTTGGAGTTTTGGTGGGTGGAGCTGGGTTTCTTCTCTCTGGAGTGCAGTGGAGTGACCCGTAATGGGTTATGAGACATCAAAGGTTTTGGGATAATTTTGAGCTGCCTGTATATTGAAGCTCAGGGGAGTGTTCCTGTGTTGCTGGAGAATTTGCGTGGTATGTCTTGTTTTGGAACTTGTTGGCCCTTGGGTGGAGCTTGGTTTCGGTGTAGGTATGAAGGCATTTGATGAGCTCCTATTGCTTAATGTTCCCTGAATTCAAGAGTTCTCTAATGTTTTCAGGCTTTGGATTTAAGCTTCCTGCTTCTGGTTTTCAGTTTTATTTTTACAGTAGCCTCTAGACTTCTCCATCTATACAGCACCAATGATAAAATATCTAGGTTAAAGATGAAAAGTTTCTCCACATTGAGGGACACTCAGAGAGGTTCACTGAGTTACAAGGAGAAGAGAAGATGGAGGGGGTAGTTAGAGGTGACTGGAATGAGATGCGGTGAGATCAAGAGAGGAGAGAGCAAGCTAGCCAGTAGTCATTTCCATATGTGTGCTCTATAGTCTGGACCGCTCAGAGGTATTTACAGAGTTATACGGGGAAGAGGAGAGGGAGGAAGTAGACAGAGGTTACCAGGAGGATAAGAGAGAGGAATGAGTAGGAGAGAGACAAATCCTGCCAGTAACCAGTTCCTTAGGTGTTCTCTACCGTCTGGAACACACAGAGATTCACAGAGTTGGATAGAGAAGAGATGGGGGAGAAAAGAGAGAGAGGCCACCTGGTGGAGAAAAAGGAGAGTCCAGAGGAGGAGAGAGTGGTCAAGCCAGTAATCTCGCTCTCAGGTAAACTTGGGTAGTGAAGTTTGGGTTTTTAAATGAACAAAATTGACAACAAAAATCTAAGAGCAAAGATTAAATATCTGTTTTTGAAGACAATGGTCTGCTTTTCTGGTTGCCTGATGTCCTATGCCAGCCTACAGAAGTTGTTTTGTGGAGTTTGCTCGGCGTTGAAATGTTCTTTTGAGGAATTTGTGAGGGAGAAAGTGATCTTCCCGTCCTATTCGTCCGCCATCTTTCCCTCTCTGTGCCTAGACTTTCAAGCCGAGGATCGACTCACACCACGGTGGCACGTGGGACAGCCCTGTGGGAAAGCCTCGTGGGAAAGCCTCGAGGGAAAGCCTTGAGGGAAAGCCATTGATCCCCTGATCCACTCGACGGGAATTGTGACACTGCTGCTACAGCTCGGGAGGAAAGCGCACGTGCATGCCCCGAATCGAGACGAGGACTGACTCCCCTGGGGAGACTCCAGAAGTACCCCAACATCCATGTCAGGACTGGAGAGGAATCCTCAGGTTCCGGCACCGACTCCACACAAGGTCTTAGGCCCGGGCATCGACGGGAGAGGAATCCCGAGAGGCCTCCGAGCAACTCGCATGGGGACTGGCCTTTCCTGAGGCCACCAGAGCGGGTCCCTGTGGTCCCCGATGTAAGTCGAGAGCGCCTGCCGCAACTCGAGAAAATGCAGGAGGTTCTCCCTCCAGGCGAGATGACACCCATTTCCGCTGAGGCGTCTCGAGGCTAATCACACCTAACCTCTGGAACTTCCAAAGGGTCCTTCACACCCTTGCTGCAACTCAAGAAGTTCCCCGAGATACCCGTGTCCACTCGAGAGGAAGCACGAGAGTCCCGCACACATCCGGAGGAACCCCATTTCGGCCTCATAGCTCGAGAAGAGAGATCCTATCCCTGCGTGGTCGGGAAAGAATTCCCGGCGATGCCATCGCATCTCAAGAGGAGGCGCTCTCCACAGGAAACGCGAGAGGAACTCCAGGGTCGTGCCACCATTCCCAAGGCCCCCAGATGTCTCAGTCCATTCCAGGGAAACCTGTTTTCCCTGCACTGCCTCGACTTTCAAACCGAGGAGAGACTCACACCACGGTGGCACGTGGGACAGCCCTTTGGGAAAGCGTCGTGGGAAAGCCTCGTGGGAAAGCCTCGAGGGAAAGCCACTGACCCCTTGATCCACGTGAAGGGAAGCGTGACACTGTTGCTACAGCTCGGGAGGAAAGCGCACGTGAATGCCCCCACTCGAGATGAGGTCTGACTCCCATGGGGAGACTCCAGAAGTACCCCAAGATCCATGTCAGCACTGGAGAGGAATCCTCAGGTTCCGGCACTGACTCCTCACAAGGTCTTAGGCCCCGGCATCGACGGGAGAGGAATCCCGAGAGGCCCCCGAGCAACTCGCTTGGGGACTGGCATTTCCTGAGGCCACCAGAGCGGGTCCCTGAAGTCCCCGTCGTAAGTCGAGAGCACCTGCCACAACTCGAGACAATCCAGGAGGTTCTCCCCTCCAGGCGAGATGAGGCCCATTTCTGCTGAGGCGTCTCCAGGCAAATCACACCTAACCTCTGGAACTTCCAATGGGTCCTTCACACCCTTGCTGCAACTCAAGAAGTTCCCCGACACACCCGTCTCCACTCGAGAGGAAGCACGAGAGTCCCGCCCACATCCAGAGGAGCCCCGTTTCCACCTCATAGCTCGAGAGGATGGATCCTTTCCCTGCGTGGTCGGGAAAGAATTCCCGGAGTTCCCGACGCATCTCATGAGGAGATGCTCTCCACAGGAAAGCCGAGAGGAACTCCAGGGTCGTGCCACCATTCCCAGAGTCCCCCAGATATGTCAGTCCATTCCAGGGAAACCTGTTTTCCCTGCACTGCCCGACTTTCAAGCCGAGGATCGATTCGACTCACAGCACGGTTGCACGTGGGATATCCCTGTGCGAAAGCCTAGTTGGAAAGCCTCGTGGTAAATCCTCTTGGGAAATCCTCAAGGGAAAGCCACAGATCCCTTGATCCACGCAACGGGAAGCCTGACACTGCTGGTACAGCTCGGGAGGAAAGTGCACGTGCATGCCCCCACCCAAGAAGAGAATCGACTCCCCAGTGGAAACTCCAGAAGTATCCCAAGATCCATTTCAGCACTGGAGAGTAATCCTTAGGTTCCGGCCCGGACTCCACACTAGGTCTTAGGCCCCGGCATCGACGGGAGAGGAATCTTGAAAATCCCCCTAACAACTCACATGGGGACTGGCCTGTCCTGTGGCCACCAGAGAGGTTCCCTGATGTCCCCGTCGTAAGTCGAGAGTACCTGCTGTAACTCGAGAAAATCCAGGAGGTTCTCCCCTCCAGGCGAGATGAGGCCCATTTCCGCTGAGGCTTCTCGAGGCTAAACACACCTAACGTCTGGAACTTTCAAAGGGTCCTTCACACCCTTGCTTCAACTCAAGAATTTCCCCGACATACCCGTCTCCACTCGAGAGGAAGCACGAGAGTCCTGCCCACATCCAGAGGAGCCCCTTTTCGGCCTCGTAGTTCGAGATGAGGGATCCTTTCCCTGCTTGGTCGCGAAAGAATTCCAGGCTTTCCGGCCACATCTCAAGAGGAGGCACTCTCAACAGTAAAGTCGAGAGGAACTCCAGCGTCATGCCACAGGTGGCTTTCCCAGGAGTTAGGGTTCTCACAGGGCTGTCCGACGGGCCACCGTTGTGAGAGTCGCTCCTCGGCATGAAAGTCGAGGCAGTGCAGGGAAAACAGGTTCCTCTGGCATGGACTGAGACATCTGGTGAACTCTTGGTATGGTGGCATGACCCTGGAATTCCTCTCTCGTTTCCTGTTGAGAGCACCTCTACTGGAGATGCGACGGGAACGCCGGGAATTCTTTCCCGACCACGCAGGGAAAGGATCCCTCCTCTCGAGCTATGAGGCGGAAACGGGGCTCCTCTGGATGTGGGCGGGACCCTCGTGCTTCCTCTCGAGTGGAGACGGGTATGTCGAGGAACTTCTTGATTTGTAGCAAGGGTGTGAAGTACCTTTTTGAAGTTCCAGAGGTTATGTGTGATTAGCCTCGAGAAGCCTTAGCCGGAATGGGCCTCATCTCGCCTGGAGTTGAGAACCTCCTGGATATTCTCGATTTGCGGCAGGTCCTCTCGAGTCATGACGAGGACCCCATGGACACGCTCTGGTGGCCTGTGGAAAGGCCAGTCCCTATCGAATTGCTAGGGGGCTTTTCTGGATTCCTCTCCCGGCGATATCAGAGCCTAAGACCTTGCGTGGAGTTTTGGCTGGAACCTGAGGATTCCTCTCCAGTGCTGACATGGATCTTGGGGTACTTCTGGAGTCTCCACAAGGGAGCCATTCCTCGTCTTGTGTGGGGGCATGCACGTGCGCTTTCCTCCCGGCCTGTAGCAGCAGTGTCACGCCTCCCGTCGCGTGGATCAAGGGATCTGTGACTTTTCCTCGAGGCTTTCCGACGAGGCTTTCCCACAGGGCTGTCCCACGTGCCACCGTGGTCTGAGCTGATCCTCTGCGTGAAAATCGAGGCAGTGCAGGGAAAACAGGTTCCTCTGGAATGAACTGAGGCATCTGGGGAACTCTTGGAATTGTGGCACGACCCTGGAGTTCCTCTCGCCTTTCCTTGTGAGAGTGCCTCCCATTGAGATGCGACAGGAATGCCGGGCATTCTTTCCGGCGAAGCAGGGAATTGATCCCTCATTTCGAGCTACGAGGCAGAAACGGGGCTCCTCTGGATGTGGGCGGGACCCCTGTGCTTCCTCTCGAGTGGAGTCGGGTATGTCGGGGAACTTCTTGAGTTGCAGCAAGGGTGTGAAGGACCCTTTCGAATTTCCACAGGTCAGATGTGATTAGCCTCGAGACGCCTCAGCGGAAATGGGCCTCATCTCCCCTGGTGGCGAGAACCTTCTGGATTTTCCCGAGTTGCGGCAGGTGCTCTGGAGTTACGACGGGGACCTCAGCGACCTGCTCTGGCAGCCTCTGGAAAGGGCAGTCCCCATGCGAGTTGCTCGGGGCCCTCTCGGGATTCCTCTCCCTTCGATGCCGGGGCCTTAGTCCTTGTGTTGAGTCGGGCCGGAACCTGAGGATTGTTCTCCTGTGCTAACATGGATCTTGGGGTAATTCTGGAGTCTCCACAGGGGAGTCAGTCCTCGTCTCGAGTGGGGGCATGCACGTGGACTTTCCTCCCTAGCTGTAGCTGCAGTGTCACACTTCCCGTCATGTGGCTCAAGGGATCTGTGGCTTTCCCTGGAGGCTTTCCCAAGAGGCTTTCCCACAGGGCTCTCCCACGTGCCACCGTGTTGTGAGTCGATCCTCGGCATGAAAGTCGAGGCAGTGCAGGGAAAACAGCTTCCTCTGGAATGGACTGAGATATCTGGGGGACTCTTGGAATGGTGGCAGGACCCTGGAGTTCCCCTCGCCTTTCCTGTGGAGAGCGCCTCCTCTTGAGATTCGACGGGAATGCTGGGAATTCTTTCCCGACGAAGCAGGGAAAGGATCCCTCATCTCGAGCTACGAGGCGGAAATGTGTCTCCTCTGGATGTGAGAGGGACCCCCGTGCTTCCTCTTGAGTGGAGACGTGCATGTCGGGGATCTAGTCTACTCAGCTCTCCAGAAGAACAGCCGTCATGGCAAATAGGTGTCCTCCAGTCCAGGCTCCTTAGTTTCTGTGGAAAGCTCTTGTTTATAATTTGTTCCTCCTTAAAAACACCTTTAGATCATTAGCACCATGGTTGTCATCATCATCGTCAAAGTTATTCCACATGCATAATATTTCTCATCTGCATATTATAATTCCTTTTCAATCTCAAATTCTGATGCTTTTGTCTGTTTCCTCTTTTTTTATTTTTTAAGTTTTAAATTGAAGTATAGTTGATTTATAATGTACTAATTTCTGCTGTACAGCAAAGTAATTCAGTCATACATATGTCCATTATGATTTATCTCAGGATATTGAGATATATACTCGCAGTGCTATACAGTTCTCTGTGCTATACGGTAGGACCTTGTTGTTTGTCCACTCTTTATATAATAGTTTGCATCTGCTAGTCCCAACCTCCCATGCCATACCTCCTTCAGCCCCCTTCTTCTTGACAACCACAAGTCTGTTCTCTATATAAATCTATTTCTGTTTCATATATAAGTTCATTTGTGTCTTATTTTAGATTCCACATATAAATGATATCATATGATATTTGTCTTTCTTCATCTGACTTACTTCACTTAGTATGGATTCACCCATCCCTGGATTCACCCATCCATGTTCCTAGATGGACCTAGAGAATGGTAAAACTCCATTTTATCAAATATATATGTGCCACATATGCCCATTCATCTGTCTGGGAGCATTTAGCATGTTTCCATGTCTGGATTATTGTAAGTAGTGTTGCTGTTGTGGTGCACATTGGAGTGCATGTATCTCTTTGAATTACAGTTTTCTCTGAATCTATGCCGAGTAGTGGGATTGCTGGATCTTCTGGTACCTCTGTTTTTCTGAGGAATCTCCATACTGTTCTCCATGGTGACTGCACCAACTCATGCTTGCTCTTTCTGAATGTTGTCTTATGTGAAGCCCATGAGCATTTTATTTTATTTCATTGTATTTTGATTTATTTTGCTTCTGGGTTTTTTGTTTGTTTGTTTATTAAAATCAGTAATAAAACACCCAGGATCCCGATACTTTGAGTATCTTTCTAAGTTTGAAAACTTTAATCAGTTTCATCTGCCATTTTATCTTACTGAGCAATGTTGACATTCTCTGGATAATCCACCAGCTTTCTCCTCACCTCCCCCACCAAGCCCTGGCCACTCTGCATTTACTCAAAGGGAAGGTGACACTCTCCCATAATGAGCCATCGTGTTGTCCATAGGTTACACTTGACAACATGAAAACTAAGGCTCAGAGGGGAATGAAGGTGTCCTGTGTTAGTGCTCAGTGAGGAAAGAGGCCTGCTCTATCCTTTGGGGACTCAGGGCGAAGGGAAGAGAGAGTTAAAGGAGGTACAGCAGCATAAGTGCACCTGTCAGACAGTATTCTGTGACAGGTAAGCAGGGACTTGAAGGAAGTGAAGGAATAAAGCAGGGGCTATGGAGATAGGACATTCCATACAGGGAGAGTGGCAAGTGCAAAGCCTGAGGGAGGCAGATGCAGTGAGCATCCTGAACACAGTGAGCAGGAGGAAAGAGGTGGAAGATGACTGCGCAGAGGGGTATTGGGCCAGATCGTGGAGCTTCGTGGACCACGTGGAAGAGGCTTCCAGAAGAAGGGTGTAAACCAGAGCCATATGACATGCTGTGGTGCTTGCAGGAGCAGGAGGAATTGGTATCTTCACAAGGGGCAGGCACCATTAGGTAGCCAGTAACCAATGCCTGGTTAGATGGGCGCAGGAGAAGAGGATGATGGGTAGCTTTCTGGAAGAGCCAGTACACTCGGAGGTCAGAAGAGAAAGAAGGTCTTGCTGGAGGGGGAAAGAGTGAATGATTTTTTTTTAATGGAGGAATCAACAGCATATTTTTAGCCTGAAAGGAATAATCCAGTAGAGGAAAAAACTGTGGTTTTGTTCTCCCTTAATATGTATGTTTTCTACAGGTGCTCCTGCCTTGTATCACCCACATCTTTCTCGCACGTGATTCCAAGCCATTGTGGTGTAAATAGCTCTGCTGTACTCTTTTGAGTGTCACGGGAGGAAACGTGATAAACTCTCTGTGTCTCTAGTCTAATAGTCTATAGTCTGTGTCTATGCCTAATAGTCCTTGGGGGCTTCCCTTGTGGCTCAAACAGTAAAGAATCTGCATGTAATGCAGGAGACCTGGGTTCCATCCCTGGGTCAGGAAGATCCCCTGGAGAAGGGAGTGGCTACTCACTCCAGTATTCTTGCCTGGAGAATTCCAATTTTATTGGGCTCCAAAAATCAATGCAGATGGTGACTGTAGCCATAAATTAAAAGACACTTGCTCATTGGAAGAAAAGCTATGACAAACCTAGGCAGTGTATTAAAAAGCAGAGATATCACTTTGCCGACAAAAGTCTGTATAGTCAAAGCTATGGTTTTCTTCACTAGACATGTATGGATGTGAGAGTTGGACCATAAAGAAGGGTGAGCATGGAAGAATTAATGCTTTCAAACTGTGATACTAGAGAAGACTCTTGAGAGTTCCTTGGACACAAGGAGATCAAACCAGTCAATCCTAAAGAAAATAAACCCTAAATATTCATTGGAAGGACTGATGTTGAAGCTGAAGCTCCAATACTTTGGCCACCTGATATGAAGAGCCAGCTCATTGGAAGAGACCCTGATGGTGGGGAAGATTGAAGGCAGGAGGAGAAGGAGATGACAGAGGATGAGATGCCTGGATGGCATCCCTGACTCAGTGGACATGAATTTGAGCCAACTCCGGGAGGTGGTAAAGATCAGGGAAGCCTGGCGTGCTGTAGTCCATGGGGTCACAAAGAGTTGGGCATGACTGAGCAACTGAACAGTGACACTACAAAAGCCGTGAGAAAAGCAAGCTATTTTTTTTTTTAATGAGACTTTTGCTTTGTTTTGTTTTTTGGCTGGTCTGGGTCTTGGTTACTGTGCTCAGTCTTTTTCTAGTTGTAGTGAGCGGGGACAACTCTTCCGTGATATGCGGGCTTCTCATTGCAGTGGCTTCTTGTTGCAGAGCACAGGCTCCAGGGTGTGCAGGCTTCAGTAGTTGTAGCTCACAGGCTATAGAGCCTGTGGGCTCAGTAGTTGTGGTGCATGGGCTTAATTGCTCATTGGCATGTGATATCTTCCCAAACCCATGTTCCCTCCGTTGACAGGCAGATTCTTAACCCCTGGATCACCAGGGAAGTCCCGAGAGATTTTAAATTAACCATGAAAAACTATGTTATCAGGGCTTTAAAAGTCCCAACATGTTTATGAATACAAATATTCTTATTTTCAGTGAAGGTTTAAAATGTATCATCCAAGGATTTTTAAAGGTTCTAAATGGCATCTTCCAGATTTCTCAACTTTCTGATACCATAGTAAATTTCTTATGGAAGAACAGAAGAAGATGCTCTTGTTTGACAGAATATAATTCAGGGTCTTATTTACACAATGGAGTGTGAACCTTACTGTTTAATCATCTAGTCTCTAAAATAGATGCATCTCCCATGTTCAGCAGCACAGAATGTCAGCATTTTCAACACTTGTCAGAGACTCTGAGCACCTACTGGCTGCCATTTGGGTAAGACCACTATGATCTGAGATAACAGGGGAAATGTGCTCACTGTCCTTGTAGGTTTCTCAGAGTTGTAGCCCTCTGTCAGGTTATATCACCAAAAAGCAAGGGCACTACACACTCCAAGTGTGTGCTGACTTGCCTCTCCTCACAAATGCCTTCACTGAGTTAAAGCTTAAAATTTAGTTTGTGTATAGTGAAGATTTGTGTAAACAAACAAAAAGCCTAATGGAAAAGTTTCTGTCTTCTGTATTTTTGCCTTTTTACTAACTCAGTTCACATCCCTTATGTAGACAGCCACATCAAGAATTCTTCCATATATTAGAATCAAGAAAGTGTGGTTGTAGTTTTTCGTTTTTTGGTTTTTTTTCCCCCTCTGGATGATCTTATATGCTTTCATTTTTCAAAAATGAACACAGTAGACCATTGTGTTTCCATTAATATGTTTCCTTGAATATGGTTCAGAATTTGTCTGGTTAGACTACTCCTCTCCAGGATCGAGCTTTCCTGGTCCTCAGAGAGTAAAGAATCTGCCTGTAGTGTGGGAGACCCACATATTGAACCTGGAGTCTCCAGAATCTGGCAAAACACATGCACCCATTTTTCTAGGTACTTTCTTTTATCAAAAACTATTTTAACCTGCCACATTTTATATATTCTGAGTTCTAGGAGATTCAGCCTTTGAGAATCAAATACTTCTAAATAAACAGAAATAAAAACAAATATAATAAATATAAATTACTATAATGAATGTAAATATATGATAAATGCATAAGTGTGAATGACTATGTTCATGTGAATGACTAGAGGAAGATTTTGGTGGCTGTGTTTTTCATCGTCCTGTGCGTTTGCCTTGTGAGGAGGCCATATAGGGCCAGGCTTACAG
>NW_017215925.1:0-13553 GCF_001704415.2 Capra hircus
GGAACTCAAGTTCGCTGCCATCCATTCCCAGAAGTCCCCCAGATGTCTCAGTCCATCCAGGGAAACATGTTTTCCCTCACTGACTCGACTTTTAAGCCGAGGATGGACTCACCCACGGTGGCACGTGGACAACCCTGTTGGAAAGCCTCGTGGGAAAGCCACAGTCCCTTGATCCACGCGAAGGGAAGCGTGACACTGCTGCCTACAGCTCGGGAGGGAAAGCGCACATGCATGCCCCACACCAGACGAGGACTGACTCCCCCGGGAGACTCCAAAGTACCCAAGATCCATGTCAGCACTGGAGAGGAATCCTCAGGTTCTGCGCACCGACTCCACACAAGGCTCTTATGCCGGTGTCCAGCCCGGGATCCAGGGAATTCGAAGTGTGACGGCGTTGGCGTGGAAAGACTTGTTTATTTATTAATGCCAAAGTATGATTAGCAAACACTTAGTAGCTAGTCAGAAAATTAAAGTGGGAAAGCGCTGAATACGCTTGGTTACGCGCACGCCAATAAAATTCCAGACAAGAATTTCACCACTACTTGGCGCCACCGGCGCCCGCTTGAATATCTAAGGGTGCCTCGCCTTAAGCTCCCTTTTGTGCGGGTCTTAACAGCCAGGCCAAGTAAGTAGACCTGGCGAGACTCCGCACTCCATGTGGAGATTCAGCCTGAAGTTATAGTAAAGAGCAGAGAGAAGGAAAGGTAGAGAAGAAGAAAGAGAGAGAAAGACACGGGGGGAGCCAGAGTCCCAGGAAACCAGGCTGAGAGACTAGTTCGAGAAGCTGGTCCGAGAAACTGGCCCCCGGCCCCTGGCCTCCTCCTTTATTGTTCAGAAGGTCTTTTATACTTTTGATAATACATGAAGATCAATGGATAACCCAAAATTATGTAGTGTTCCCAACCCAGATTCTTTCTGTATATCATTTTGTATACAAAAGGTCTCAGGTGATTTACATTATCTTCTGGCCAAGAGGCTTGTTAACACTTTTTGGCTCTCTTCCTTAATGAATGTTAATTTTGTTTCCCCTGAAGTGTTTTTCTTTAATCTGCATCTCCTTAAAGCATTAAAGTTACATCTCTATAGAACAAAGGTGCAGTGGGTTATAACAAAGAAAGTACTTAACTCAAAGATCTAATGTTGCTAATACCAGGTCTACTACTTGTTTTTCACATACCAACTATATCTAAAAATAAAGGATATGAAAATTTGGCAGCAAGCATTGACCCAAAAAATGAAACTTTTAATCAATCCTATTCTAAAGATTCTGACTCCTCGGAAGCTCCTGCATTCCTAGGATGTTTTAAGCTTCCTGTGCCTCTTGCGGTCAGGAGGCCTCAAACAATCACAAGCGCAGCTGTACGAGTCCTACAGGCAGGATAGAAAGCCATCAGAGGGTTTTTGGATTGAAACACTCTTTCAAATGCTGAAGACTAACGCCCTGAATTGACTTTTTCCAGAAAAGTTCAGAAGAGTGAAAAAGCAGAGCACAAAAACCGGCAGATTTTTGTTGGGGTACATGCTTAAAAATTTCCAGAGGGGTCCCTGAGTCTGAGCACGCCTTGCGTATGTCAGCTTCCTTCCTCATAACCTTGTCACGGGCGGGCTTCCTCACACTGTCTCCTGGCAGCCTTAGGCCCCAGCATCGACGGGAGAGGAATCCCGAGAGGCCCCCGAGCAACTCGCATGCGGACTGGCCTTTCCTGAGGCCACCAGAGCGGGTCCCTGAGGTCCCCGTCGTAAGTAGAGAGCACCTGCCACAACTCGAGAAAATCCAGGAGGTTCTCCCCTCCAGGCGAGATGAGGCCCATTTCCACTGAGGCATCTCGAGGCTAATCACACCTAACCTCTGGAAATTACAAAGGGTCTTTCACACCCTTGCTGCAACTCAAGAAGTTCCCCGACATACCCGTCTCCACTCGAGAGGAATCACGAGAGTCCCGCCCTCATCCAGAGGAGCCCCGTTTCCGCCTCCTAGCTCGAGAGGAGGGATCCTTCCCCTGCGTGGTCGGAAAGAATTCCCGGCATTTCCGTCGCATCTCAAGAGGAGGCGCTCTCCACAGGAAAGGCGAGATTAACTCCAGGGTCGTGCCACCATTCCCAGAGTCCCTCAGATGTCTCAGTCCATTCCAGGGAAACCTGTTTTCCCTGCACTGCCTCGACTTTCAAGCCGAGGATCGACTCACACCACGGTGGCACGTGGGACAGCCCTGTGAGAAAGCCTCCTGGGCAGCCTCGAGGGAAACCACAGATCCCTTGATCCACGCGAAAGGAAGCATGACACTGCTGCTACAGCTCGAGAGGAAATCGCACGTGCATGCCCCAATTCGAGACGAGGACTGACTCCCCTGGGGAGACTCCAGAAGTACCCCAAAACCATGTCAGCACTGGAGAGGAATCCTCAAGTTCTGGCACCGACTCCACACAAGGTCTTAGGTCCCGGCATCGACGGGAGAGGAATACCGAGAAGCACCCGAACAACTCGCATGGGGACTGGCCTTTCCTGAGGCCACCAGAGCGGGTCCCTGAGGTCCCTGTTGTAAGTCGAGAGCACCTGCTGCAGCTCGAGAAAATCCAGGAGGTTCTCCCCTCCAGGCGAGATGAGGCCCATTTCCGCTGAAGCATCTCGAGGCTAATCACACCTAACCTCTGGAACTTCCAAAGGGTCCTTCACACCCTTGCTGCAACTCAAGAAGTTCCCTGACATACCCGTCTCGACTCGAGAGGAAGCACGAGAGTCCCGCCCACATCCAGAAGAGCCCCGTTTCCGCCTCCTAGCTCGAGAGGAGGGTTCCTTTCCCTGCGTGTTCGGGAAAGAATTCCTGGCCTTCCCATCGCAGCTCAAGAGGGGGCGCTCTCTACAGGAAAGGCGAGAGGAACTCCAGGGTCGTGCCACCATTCCCAGAGTCCCCCAGATGTCTCAGTCCACTCCAGGGAAACGTGTTTTCCTTGCACTGCCTCGACTTTCAAGCCGAGGATCGACTCACACCACGGTGGCACGTTGGACAGCCCTTTGGGAAAGCCTCGGGGGAAAGCCTCGTGGGAAAGACTCCAGGGAAAGCCTCAGATTCCTTCATCCACGCGAAGGGAAGCGTGACACTACAGCTACAGCTCGGGAGGAAAGCGCACGTGCATGCCCCTACTCGAGACGAGGAATGACTCCCTTAAGGAGACTCCAAAAGTAACCCAGGAACCATGTCAGCACTGGAGTGGAATCCTCCGGTTCCGGCACCGACTCTACACAAGGTCTTAGGCCCCGGCTTCGACGGGAGAGGAATCACGAGAGGCCCCATGCAACTCGCATGGGGACGGGCCTTTCCTGAGGCCACCAGAGCGGGTCCCAGAGGTCCACGTCGTATGTCGAGAGCACCTGCCGCAACTCGAGAAAATCCAGGAGGTTCTCCCTTCCAGGCGAGATGAGGCCCATTTCCGGTGAGGCGTCTCGAGGCTAATCACACCTAACCTCTGGAATTTCCAAAGGGTCCTTCACACCCTTGCTGCAACTCAAGAAGTTCCCCGACATACCCGTCTCCACTCGAGAGGAAGCACGAGAGTCCGGCCCACATCCAGAGGAGCCCCGTTTCCGCCTCCTAGATCGAGAGGAGGGATCCTTTCCCTGCGTGTTCGGGAAAGAATTCCCGGCGTTTCCGTCGTATCTCAAGAAGAGGCGCTCTCCACAGGAAAGGCGAGAGGAACTCCAGGGTCGTGCCACCATTCCCAGAGTCCCTCAGATGTCTCAGTCCATTCCAGGGAAACCTTTTTTCCCTGCACTGCCTCGACTTTCAAGCCGAGGATCGACTCTCACCACGGTGGCACGTGGGACAGCCTTGTGGGAAAGACTCGAGGTAAAGCCTCGTGGGAAAGCCTCGAGGGAAAGCCACAGATCCCTTGATCCACGCGAAGGGAAGCCTGACACTGCTGCTACAGCTGGGGAGGAAAGCGCACGTGCATGCCCCCACTCGAGACGAGGACTGACTCCCCAGGGGAGACTCAGGACGTACCCCAAGATCCATGTCAGGACTGGAGAGGAATCCTCAGGTTCCGGCACCGAGTCCACACAAGGTCTTAGGCCCCGGCATCGACAGGAGAGGAATCCCGAGAGGCCCCCGAGCAACTCGCATGGGGAATGGCCTTTCCTGAGGCCACCAGAGCATGTCCCTGAGGTCCCCGTCGTAAGTAGAGAGAAACTGCCGCAACTCGAGAAAATCCAGAAGGTTCTCCCCTCCAGGCGAGTAGAGGCCCATTTCCAATGAGGCCTCTCGAGGCTAATCACACCTAACGTCTGGAACTTCCAAAGGGTACATCACCCACTTGTTGCAACTCAAGAAGTTCCCCGACATAACCGTCTCCACTTGAGTGAAAGCTCGAGACTCCCGCCGACATCCAGAGGAGCCCCGTTTCCGCCTCCTAGCTCGAGAGGAGGGATCCTTTCCCTGCGTGTTCGGGAAAGAATTCCCGGCGTTTCCGTCGCATCTCAAGAGGAGGCGCTCTCCACAGGAAAGGCGAGAGGAATTCCAGGCTCGAGCCACCATACCCAGAGTCCCACAGATGTCTCAGTCCATTCCAGGGAAACCAGTTTTCCCTGCACTGCCTCGACTTTCAAGCCGAGGATCGACTCACACCACGGTGGCACGTGGGACAGCCCTGTGGGAAAGCCTCGTGGGAAAGCCTCCTGCAAAAACCTCGATGAAAGCCACAGATTTCTTCATCCACGGGAAGGGAAGCATGACACTGCTGCTACAGCTCGGGAGGAAAGTGCACGTGCATGACCTAAGTCGAGACGAGGACTGAATCCCCGGTGGAGACTCCAGAAGTACCCCAAGATCCATGTCAGCACTGGAGAGGAATCTTCAGGTTCCGGCACCGTCTCCACACAACGTCTTAGGCCCCGGCATCGACGGGAGAGGAATACCGAGAGGCCCCCTAGCAACTCGCATGGGGACTGGCCTTTCCTGAGGCCACCAGAGCGGGTCCCTGAGGTCCTCGTCTTAAGTCAAGAGCACCTGTGGCAACTCGAGAAAATCCAGGAGGTTCTACCCTCCAGGCGAGATGAAGCCCATTTCCGCGGAGGCGTCTCGAGGCTAATCAACCTGGCCTCTGGAATTTCCAAAGGGTCCTTCACACCCTTGCTGCAACTCAAGAAGTTTCCCGACGTACCCGTCTCCACTCGAGAGGAAGCACGAGAGTCCTGCCCACATCCAGAGAAGCCCCGTTTCCGCCTCATAGCTCGAGAGGTGGAATCCTTTCCCTGTGTTGTCCGGAAAGAATTCCCGGTGTTCCGGTCGCATCTCAAGAGGAGGCGCTCTCCACAGGAAACACGAGGGGATCTCCAGGGTCGTGACACCATTCCCTGAGTGCCACAGATTTCTCAGTCTATTCCAGGGAAACCTATTTTCCCTGCATTGCCTCGATTTTCAAGCCGAGGATCCACTCACACCACGGTGGCACGTGGGACAGCCCTGTGGGAAAGCCTCGTGGGAAAGCCTCGAGGAAAAGCCACAGATCCCTAGATCCACGCAAAGGGAAGTATGACAATGCTGCTACAGCTCCGGAGGAAAGCCCACGTGCATGGCCCCACTCGAGACGAGGACTGACTCCCCTGGGGAGACTCCAGAAGTTTCCAAAGACCATGTCAGCACTGGAGAGGAATCCTCAGGTTCCGGCACGGACTGCACACAAGATCTTAGGCCGAGGCATCGATGGGAGAGGAATTCCGAGAGGCCCCCGAGCAACTCGCATGGGGACTGGCCTTTCCTGAGGCCACCAGAGCGGGTCCCTGAGGTCCTCATCCTAAGTCGAGAGCACCTGCCGCAACTCGAGAAAATCCAGGAGGTTCTCCCCTCCAGGCGAGATGAGGCCCATTTCCGCAGAAGCGTCTCGAGGCAAATCACACCTAACCTCTGGAACTTCCAAAGGGTCCTTCAAACCCTTGCTGCAACTCAAGAAGTTCCCCCACATACCCGTCTCCACTCGAGAGGAAGCACGAGAGTCCCGCCCACATCCAGAGGAGCCCCGTTTCCGCCTCCTAGCTCGAGAGGATGGATCCTTTCCCTGCGTGGTCGGGAAAGAATTCCCGGCGTTTCCGTCGCAACTCAAGAGGAGGCGCTCTCCACAGGAAAGGCAAGAGGAACTCCAGGGTCGTGCCACCATTCCCAGAGTCCCCCAGATGTCTCAGTCCATTCCAGGGAAACCTGTTTTCCCTGCACTGCCTCGACTTTCAAGCCGAGGATCGACTCTCACCACTGTGGCACGTGGGACATCCCTGTGGGAAAGCCCAGTGGGAAAGCCTCGAGGGAAAGCCACAGATCCCTTGATCCACGCGAAGGGAAGCGCGACACTGCTGCTACAGCTCGGGAGGAAAGCGCACGTGCATGCCTCCCCTCAAGACGAGGACTGACTCCCCTGGGGAGACTCCAGAAGTACCCCAAGATCCATGTCAGCACTGGAGAGAAATCCTCAGGTTCCGGAACCGACTCCACACAAGGCCTTGGCCACAGCATCGACGGGAGAGGAATCCCGAGAGGCCACCGAGCAACTCGCATGGGTCTGGCCTTTCCTGAGGCCACCAGAGCGGGTCCCTGAGTTCCCCGTCCTAAGTCGAGAGCACATGCTTCAACTCGAGATAATACAGGAGGTTCTCCCCTCCAGGCGAGATGAGGCCCATTTCCGCTGAGGCGTCTCGAGTCTAAACACACCTAACCTCTGGAACTTTCAAAGGGTCCTTCACACCCTTGCTGCAACTCAAGAAGTTCCCCGACATACCCGTCTCCACTCGAGAGGAAGCACGAGAGTCCCGCCCACATCCAGAGGAGCCCCGTTTCCGCCTCCTAGCTCGAGAGAGGGATCCTTTCCCTACGTGGTCGGGAAAGAATTCCCGGCGTTCCTGTCACATCTCAAGAGGAGTCGGTCTCCACCGGAGAGGGGAGAGGAACTCCAGGATCGTGCCACCATTCCCAGAGTCCCCCAGGTGTCTCAGTCCATTCCAGGGAAACCTGTTTTCCCTGCACTGCCTCCACCTTCAAGCCGAGGATCGACTCACACCACGGTGGCACGTGGGACAGCCCTGTGGGAAAGCCTCGTGGGAAAGCCTCGAGGGAAAGCCACAGATCCCTTGATCCACGCGAAGGGAATCGTGACTCTGCTGCTACAGCTCGAGAGGAAACCGCACGTTCATGCCCCCACTCGAGACGAGGACTGACTCCCCTGGGGAGACTCCAGAAGTACCCCAAGATCCATGTCAGCACTGGAGAGGAATCCTCTGGTTCCGGCACCGACTCCACACAAGCTATTAGGCCCCGTCATCGACGTGAGAGGAATCCCGAGAGGCCCCCGAGCAACTCGCATGGGGACTGGCCTTTCCTGAGGCCACCAGAGCGGGTCCCTGAGGTCCCCGTCGTAAGTCGAGGGCACCTGCCGCAACTCGAGAAAATCCAGGAGGTTCTCCCCTCCAGGCGAGATGAGGCCCATTTCGGCTGAGGCGTCTCGAGGCTAATCACATCTAACATCTGGAACTTCCAAAGGGTCCTTCACACCCTTGCTGCAACTCAAGAAGTTCCCCGACATACCCGTCTCCACTCGAGAGGAAGCACCAGAGTCCCGCCCACATCCAGAGGAGCCCCGTTTCCGCCTCCTGGCTCGAGAGGAGGGATCCTTTCCCACCGTGGTCGGGAAAATATTCCCGGCGTTCCCGTTGCATCTCAAGAGGAGGCGCTCTCCACAGGAAAGGCGAGAGGAACTCCAGGGTCGTGCCACCATTCCCAGAGGCCGCTGGATGTCTCAGTCAATTAGAGGGAAAACTTTTTTCCCTGCACTGCCTCGACTTTCAAGCCGAGGATCGACTCACACCACGGTGGCACGTGGGACAGCCCTGTGGGAAAGCCTCGTGGGAAAGCCTTGAGGGAAAGACACAGATCCCTTGATCCACGCGAAGGGAAGCGCGACACTGCTGCTACAGCTCGGGAGGAAAGCACACGTGCATGCCCCCACTCGAGACGAGGACTGACTCTCCTGGGGAGACTCCAGAAGTACCCCAAGATCAATGTCAGCCCTGGACAGGAATCCTCTGGTTCCGGCACCTACTCCACACAAGGTCTTAGGCCCCGGCATCGACGGGAGAGGAATCCCGAGAGGCCCCCAAGCAACTCGCATGCGGACTGGCCTTTCCTGAGGCCACCAAAGCGGGTCCCTGAGGTCCCCGTCGTAAGTTGAGAGCACCTTCCGCAATTCGAGAAAATCCAGGAGGTTTTCCCCTCCAGGCGAGATGAGGCCCATTTCCTCTGAGGCGTCTCGAGGCTAATCACACCTAACCTCTGGAACTTCCAAAGGGTCATTCACACCCTTGCTGCAACTCAAGAAGTTCCCCGACATACCCGTCTCCACTTGAGAGGAAACACGAGAGTCCCGCTCACATCCAGAGGAGCCCCGTTTCCGCCTCCTAGCTCGAGAGGAGGGATCCTTTCCTTGCGTCGTCGAGAAAGATTTCCCGGTGTTCCCGACGCATCTCAAGAGGTCGCGCTCTCCAGAGGAAAGGCGAGAGGAACTCCATGGTCGTGCCACCAATCCCAGAGTCCCCCAGATGTCTCAGTCCATTCCAGGGAGACCTGTTTTCCCTGTACTGCCTCGACTTTCAAGCCGAGGATCGACTAACAGCACGGAGGCACGTGGCACAGCCCTGTGGGAAAGCCTCGTGGGAAAGCCTTGTTGGAAAGCCTCGTGGGAAAGCCTCGAGGGAAAGCCACTGATCCCTTGATCCACGCGACTGGAGCATGACACTGCTGCTACAGCTAGGGAGGAAAGCGCAGGTGCATGCCCCCACTCGAGACGAGGACTGACTCCCCCGGGGAGACTCCAGAAGTACCCCAAGATCCATGTCAGCACTGCAGAGGAAACCTCAGGTTCCGGCACTGACTCCACACAAGGTCTTAGGCCCCGGCATCGACGGGAGAGGAATCCCGAGAGGCCCCGAGCAATTCGCATGGGGAGTGGCCTTTTCTGAGGCACCCAGAGCGGGTCGTTGAGGTCCCCGTCGTAAGTCGAGAGCAACTGCCCTATCTCGAGAAAATCCAGGAGGTTCTCCCCTCCAGGCGAGATGAGGCCCATTTCTGCTGAGGCGTCTCGAGGCTAATCACACCTAATCTCTGGAACTTCCAAACGGTGCTTCACACCCTGGCTGCAACTCAAGATGTTCCCCTACATACCGTTTCCACTCGAGAGGAAGCACGAGAGTCCCGCCCACATCCAGAGGAGCCCCGTTTCTGCCTACTAGCTCGAGAGGAGGGATCCTTTCCCTGCGTCATCGGGAAAGAAATCCCGGCGTTCCCGTCGCATCTCAAGAGGAGGCGCTCTCCACAGGAAAGGCGAGAGGAACGCCAGGGTCGTGCCACCTTTCCCAGAGTACCCCAGATGTCTCAGTCCATTCCAGGGAAACCTGTTTTCCCTGCACTGCCTCGACATTCAAGCCGAGGATCGACTCACATCACGGTGGCACGTGGGACAATCATGTGGGAAAGCCTCGTGGAAAAGCCTCGTGTGAAAACTTCCAGGGAAAGCCACAAATCCCTTGATTCACGCGAAGGGAACCTGGCACTGCTGCTACAGCTCGGGAGGAAAGCGCACGTGCATGCCCCCACTCGGGACGAGGACTGACTCCCCTGGGGAGACTCCAGAAGTACCCCAAGGTCCATGTCAGCACTGGAGAGGAATCCTCAGGTTCCGGCACCGACTCCACACGAGGTCTTAGGCCCCGGCATCGACGGGAGAAAAATCCCGAAAGGCTCCCAACCAACTCGCATGGGGACTGGGCTTTCCTGAGGCCACCAGAGCGGGTCCCGGAGGTCCCCGTCGTAAGTCGAGAGCACCTGCTGCAACTCGAGAAAATCCTAGATGTTCTCCCCTCCAGGCGACAAGAGGCCCATTTCCCCTGAAGCGTCTCGAGGCTAATCACACCTAACCTCTGGAACTTCCAAAGGGTCCTTCACACCCTTGCTGCAAATCAAGAAGTTCCCTGACATACCCGTCTCCACTCGAGAGGAGTCACGAGAGTCCCGCTCACATCCAGAGGAGCCCCGTTTCCGCCTCCTAGCTCGAGAGGAGAGATCCTTTCCCTGCGTGGTCGGAAAAGAATTCCCGGCGTTCCCGTCGCATCTCAAGAGGAGGCGCCCTCCACAGGAAAGGCGAGAGGAACTCAAGGGTCGTGCCACCATTCCCAGAGTCCCCCAGATGTCTCAGTCCATTCCAGGGAAACATGTTTTCCCTGCACTGACTCGACTTTTAAGCCGAGGATGGACTCACACCACGGTGGCACGTGGGACAACCCTGTGGGAAAGCCTCGTGGGAAAGCCACAGATCCCTTGATCCACGCGAAGGGAAGCGTGACACTGCTGCTACAGCTCGGGAGGAAAGCGCACATGCATGCCCCCACACCAGACGAGGACTGACTCCCCTGGGGAGACTCCAGAAGTACCCCAAGATCCATGTCAGCACTGGAGAGGAATCCTCAGGTTCTGGCACCGACTCCACACAAGGTCTTATGCCGGTGTCCAGCCCCGGTGGATCCAGGGAATTCGAAGGGTGGACGGCGTTGGCGTGGAAAGACTTGTTTATTTATTAATGCAAGATTAGATTAGCAAACTATAGTGTAGTAAGAAGATTAAGTGGAGGAAGAGGGCTGAATAGCTTGGTTTACGCGGACGGCCAATAAAATTCCAGACAAGGAATTTGCACCACCTACGTTGGGCCACCGGCGCCCGCTTGAATATCTAAGGGTGCCTCGCCTTAAGCTCCCTTTTGTGCGGGTCTTAACAGCCAGGCCAAGTAAGTAGACCTGGCGAGACTCCGCACTCCATGTGGAGATTCAGCCTGAAGTTATAGTAAAGAGCAGAGAGAAGGAAAGGTAGAGAAGAAGAAAGAGAGAGAAAGACACGGGGGGAGCCAGAGTCCCAGGAAACCAGGCTGAGAGACTAGTTCGAGAAGCTGGTCCGAGAAACTGGCCCCCGGCCCCTGGCCTCCTCCTTTATTGTTCAGAAGGTCTTTTATACTTTTGATAATACATGAAGATCAATGGATAACCCAAAATTATGTAGTGTTCCCAACCCAGATTCTTTCTGTATATCATTTTGTATACAAAAGGTCTCAGGTGATTTACATTATCTTCTGGCCAAGAGGCTTGTTAACACTTTTTGGCTCTCTTCCTTAATGAATGTTAATTTTGTTTCCCCTGAAGTGTTTTTCTTTAATCTGCATCTCCTTAAAGCATTAAAGTTACATCTCTATAGAACAAAGGTGCAGTGGGTTATAACAAAGAAAGTACTTAACTCAAAGATCTAATGTTGCTAATACCAGGTCTACTACTTGTTTTTCACATACCAACTATATCTAAAAATAAAGGATATGAAAATTTGGCAGCAAGCATTGACCCAAAAAATGAAACTTTTAATCAATCCTATTCTAAAGATTCTGACTCCTCGGAAGCTCCTGCATTCCTAGGATGTTTTAAGCTTCCTGTGCCTCTTGCGGTCAGGAGGCCTCAAACAATCACAAGCGCAGCTGTACGAGTCCTACAGGCAGGATAGAAAGCCATCAGAGGGTTTTTGGATTGAAACACTCTTTCAAATGCTGAAGACTAACGCCCTGAATTGACTTTTTCCAGAAAAGTTCAGAAGAGTGAAAAAGCAGAGCACAAAAACCGGCAGATTTTTGTTGGGGTACATGCTTAAAAATTTCCAGAGGGGTCCCTGAGTCTGAGCACGCCTTGCGTATGTCAGCTTCCTTCCTCATAACCTTGTCACGGGCGGGCTTCCTCACACTGTCTCCTGGCAGCCTTAGGCCCCAGCATCGACGGGAGAGGAATCCCGAGAGGCCCCCGAGCAACTCGCATGCGGACTGGCCTTTCCTGAGGCCACCAGAGCGGGTCCCTGAGGTCCCCGTCGTAAGTAGAGAGCACCTGCCACAACTCGAGAAAATCCAGGAGGTTCTCCCCTCCAGGCGAGATGAGGCCCATTTCCACTGAGGCATCTCGAGGCTAATCACACCTAACCTCTGGAAATTACAAAGGGTCTTTCACACCCTTGCTGCAACTCAAGAAGTTCCCCGACATACCCGTCTCCACTCGAGAGGAATCACGAGAGTCCCGCCCTCATCCAGAGGAGCCCCGTTTCCGCCTCCTAGCTCGAGAGGAGGGATCCTTCCCCTGCGTGGTCGGAAAGAATTCCCGGCATTTCCGTCGCATCTCAAGAGGAGGCGCTCTCCACAGGAAAGGCGAGATTAACTCCAGGGTCGTGCCACCATTCCCAGAGTCCCTCAGATGTCTCAGTCCATTCCAGGGAAACCTGTTTTCCCTGCACTGCCTCGACTTTCAAGCCGAGGATCGACTCACACCACGGTGGCACGTGGGACAGCCCTGTGAGAAAGCCTCCTGGGCAGCCTCGAGGGAAACCACAGATCCCTTGATCCACGCGAAAGGAAGCATGACACTGCTGCTACAGCTCGAGAGGAAATCGCACGTGCATGCCCCAATTCGAGACGAGGACTGACTCCCCTGGGGAGACTCCAGAAGTACCCCCAAAACCATGTCAGCACTGGAGAGGAATCCTCAAGTTCTGGCACCGACTCCACACAAGGTCTTAGGTCCCGGCATCGACGGGAGAGGAATACCGAGAAGCACCCGAACAACTCGCATGGGGACTGGCCTTTCCTGAGGCCACCAGAGCGGGTCCCTGAGGTCCCTGTTGTAAGTCGAGAGCACCTGCTGCAGCTCGAGAAAATCCAGGAGGTTCTCCCCTCCAGGCGAGATGAGGCCCATTTCCGCTGAAGCATCTCGAGGCTAATCACACCTAACCTCTGGAACTTCCAAAGGTCCTTCACACCCTTGCTGCAACTCAAAGAAGTTCCCTGACATACCCGTCTCGACTCGAGAGGAAGCACGAGAGTCCCGCCCACATCCAGAAGAGCCCCGTTTCCGCCTCCTAGCTCGAGAGGAGGGTTCCTTTCCCTGCGTGTTCGGGAAAGAATTCCTGGCCTTCCCATCGCAGCTCAAGAGGGGGCGCTCTCTACAGGAAAGGCGAGAGGAACTCCAGGGTCGTGCCACCATTCCCAGAGTCCCCCAGATGTCTCAGTCCACTCCAGGGGAAACGTGTTTTCCTTGCACTGCCTCGACTTTCAAGCCGAGGATCGACTCACACCACGGTGGCACGTTGGACAGCCCTTTGGGAAAGCCTCGGGGGAAAGCCTCGTGGGAAAGACTCCAGGGAAAGCCTCAGATTCCTTCATCCACGGCGAAGGGAAGCGTGACACTACAGCTACAGCTCGGGAGGAAAGCGCACGTGCATGCCCCTACTCGAGACGAGGAATGACTCCCTTAAGGAGACTCCAAAAGTAACCCAGGAACCATTGTCAGCACTGGAGTGGAATCCTCCGGTTCCGGCACCCGACTCTACACAAGGTCTTAGGCCCCGGCTTCGACGGGAGAGGAATCACGAGAGGCCCCATGGCCAACTCGCGATTGCCCGGGGCTACGGTTTGTGCGCTTTTCTCTTCGCGCGCCCCGGTGTATTCTG
>NW_017215926.1:0-13552 GCF_001704415.2 Capra hircus
GGATAATCACATCTAAGCCTCTGGAACTTCCAAAGGGTCCTTCACACCCTTGCTGCAACTCAAGAAGTTCCCGACATACCCGTCTCCACTCGAGAGGAAGCACGAGAGTCCCACCCACATCCAGAGGAGCCCCGTTGCCGCCTCCTAGCTCGAGAAGGAGGGATCCTTTCCCTGCGTGTTCGGGAAAGAATTCCAGGCGTTCCCGTCGCATCTCAAGAGGAGGCGGCTCTCCACAGGAAAGGCGAGAGGAACTGCCAGGTCGTGCCACCATTCCCAGGAGTCCCCCAGATGTCTCAGTCCATTCCAGGGAAACCTGTTTTCCCTGCACTGCCTTGACTTTCAAGCCGAGGATCGACTCAACACCACGGTGGACACGTGGGACAGCCCTGTAGGAAAGCCTCGTGGGAAAGCCTGGTGGGAAAGCCTCATGGGAAAGCCTCGAGGGAAAGCCACAGATGCTTTGATCCACGCGAAGGGAAGCGTGACACTTCTGCTAAGGCTCGGAAGGAAAGCCCACGTGCAAGCCCCCACTCGAGACGAGCACTGACTCCCCTGGGGAGACTCCAGAAGTACCCCAAGATCAATGTCAGCACTGGAGAGGAAACCTCAGGTCTGGCACCGACTCCACACAAGGTCTTAGGCACCAGCATCGACAGGTGAGGAATCCCGAGAGGCCCCTGAGCAACTCGCATGGGGACTGTCCTTTCCTGAGGCCACCAGAGCGGGTCCCTGAAGTCCCCGGCGTAAGTCGAGAGCACCTGCCGCAACTCGAGAAAATCCAGGAGGTACACCCCTCCAGGCAGATAAGGCCCATTTCCGCTGAGGCGTCTCGAGGCTAATCACACCTAACCTCTGGAACTTCCAAAGGGTCCTTCACACCCTTGATGCACTCAAGAAGTTCCCCGACATACCAGTCTCCACTCGAAAGGAAGCACGAGAGTCCCGCCCACATCCAGAGGAGTCCCGTTTCCGCCTTCTAGCTCGACAGGAGGGATCCTTTCCCTGCGTGTTCGGGAAAGAATTCCCCGTGTTTCCGTCGCATCTGAAGAGAAGGCGCTCTCCACAGGAAAGGCGAGAGGAACTCCAGGGTCGTGCCACCATTCCCAGAGTCCTCCCAGATGTCTCAGTCCATTCCAGGGAAATCTGTTTTCCCTACACTGCCTCGATTTTCAAGCCGAGGAACGACTCACACCACGGTTGCACGTGGTACAGCCCTGTGGGAAAGCCTCGTGGGAAAGCCTCGTGGGAAAGCCTCGAGGGAAAGCCCCTGATTCCTTGATCCACGCGAAGGGAAGCGTGACACTGCTACTACAGCTCGGGAGGAAAGCGCACGTGCATGCCCCCACTCGAGACGAGGACTGACTCCCCTTGGGAGACTCCAGAATTACCCCAAGATCCATGTCAGCACTGGAGAGGAATCCTTAGGTTCCGGCACCGACAAGACACAAGGTCTTAGGCGCCGGCATCGACGGGAGAGGATTCCCGAGAGGCCTCCGAACAACTCGCATGGGGACTGGCCTTTCCTGAGACCAAAAGCGGGTCCCTGAGGTCCCCGTCGTAAGTCGAGAGCACCTGCCGCAACTCGAGAAAATCCAGGAGGTTCTCCCCTCCAGGTGAGATGAGGCCCATTTCCGCTGAGGCGTCTGGAGGCTAATCACATCTCACATCTGGAACTTCAAAGGGTCCTTCACACCCTTGCTGCAACTCAGGAAGTTCCCCGACATACCCGTCTCCACTCGAGAGGAAGCACGAGAGTCCCGCCCAAATCCAGAGGAGCCCAGTTTCCGCCTCCTAGCTCGAGAGGAGGGATCCGTTCCCTGCATGGTCGGGAAAGAATTCCCGGCGTTCCCGTCACTTCTCAAGAGGAGGCACTCTCCACAGGAAAGGCGAGAGGAACTCCAGGGTCGTGCCACCATTCGCAGAGTCCCCCAGATGTCTCAGTCCATTCCAGGGAAACCTGTTTTCCCTGAACTGCCTCGAAGTTCAAGCCGAGGATCGACTCACACCACGGTGGCACGTGGGACAGCCCTGTGGGAAAGCCTCGTGGGAAATCCTCGTGTTAAAGCCTCGAGAGAAAGCCACAGATCCCTTGATCTACGCGAAGGGAAGCGTGACACTGCCTCTACAGCTCGGCAGGAAATCGCACATGCATGCCCCCACTCGAGACGAGGACTGACTCCCCTGGGGAGACTCCAGAAGTACCCCAAGATCAATGTAAGCACTGGAGAGGAATCCTCAGGTTCCGGCACTGACTCCACACAAGGTCTTAGGCCCTAGCATCGACGGGAAAGGAATCCCGAGTGGCCCAAGAGCAACTCACATAGGGGAGTGGCCTTTCCTGAGGCCACCAGAGCGGGTCCCTGAGGTCCCCGTCGTAAGTCGAGAGTACCTACCGCACTCGAGAAAATCCAGGAGGTTCTCCCCTCCAGGCGAGATGAGGCCGATTTCCGCTGAGGCGTTTCGAAGCTAAACACATCTAACATTTGGAACATCCAAAGGGTCTCTCACACCCTGGCTGCAACTCAAGAAGTTCCCCGACATACCCGTCTCCACTCGAGAGGAAGCACGAGAGTCCCGCCCACATCCAGAGGAGCCCCGTTTCCGCCTTCTAGCTCGAGACGAGGGATCCTTTCCCTGCGTGGTCGGGAAAGAATTCCCGGCGTTCCCATCGCATCTCAAGAGGAGGCGCTCTCCACAGGAAAGGCGAGAAGAATTCCAGGGTCGTGCCACCATTTCCAGAGTCGCCCAGATGTCTCAGTCCATTCCAGGGAAACCTGTTTTCCCTGCACTGCCTCGACTTTCAAGGCGAGGATCAACTCACACCACGGTGGCACTTGGGACAGCCCTGTAGGAAAGCCTCGTGGGAAAGCCTAGAGGGAAAGCCCGTGATCCCTTGATCCACGCTAAGGGAAGAGTGACACTGCTGCAACAGCTCGGGAGGAAAGCGCACGTGCATGCCCCCACTCGAGACGAGGACTGACTCCCCTGGGGAGACTCCAAAAGTACCCCAAAATCCATGTCAGTACTGGAGAGGAATGCTCAGATTCCGGCTCCAACTCCACACAAGGTCTTAGGACCCGGCATCGTCGGGAGAGAATCCCGAGAGGCCCCCAAGCAACTCCCATGGGGACTGGCCTTTCCTAAGGCCACCAGAGCGGGTCCCTGAGGTCCCCATTATAAGTTGAGAGCACCTGCCGCAACTAGAGAAAATCCAGGAGGTTCTCCCCTCCAGGCGAGATGAGGCCCATTCGTGCTGAGGCGTCTTGAGGCTAATCAGACCTAACCTCTGGAACTTCCAAGGGTCCTTCACACCCTTGCTGCAACTCAAGAAGTTCCCCGACATAGCCGTCTCCACTCGAGAGGAAGCACGAGAGTCCAGCCCACATCCAGAGGAGCCCTGTTTCCGCCCCCTAGCTCGAGTGGAGGGATCCTTTCCCTGCGTGGTCGGGAAAGAATTCCCGGCCTTCCCGTCGCATCTCAAGAGGAGGCGCTCTCCACAGGAAAGGCGAGAGGAACTCCAGGGTCGTGCCACCATTCCCAGAGTCCCTCAGATGTCTCAGTCCATTCCAGGGAAACCTGTTTTTCCTGCACTGCCTCCACTTTCAAGCCGAGGATGGACTCAAACCACGGTGGCACGTGGGACAGTCCTGTGGGAAAGCCTCGTGGGAAAGCCTCGAGGGAAAGCCTCGAGGGAAAGCCACAGATCCCTTTATCCACGCGAAGGGACGCGTGACACTGCTGCTACAGCTCGGGAGGAAAGCGCTCGTGCATACCCCCCTCGAGACGAGGACTGACTCCCCTTGGGAGACAACAGAAGTACCCCAAGATGCCATGTCAGCACTGGAGAGGAATCCTCATGTTCCGGCACCGACTCCACACAAGGTCTTAGGCCCCAGAATCGACAGGAGAGGGATCCCGAGAGGCCCCTAAGCAACTAGCATGGGACTGGCCTTTCTAGAGGCCACCAGAGCGGGTCCCTGAGGTCCCCATCGTAAGTCGAGAGCACCTGCTTCAACTCGAGAAAATCCAGGAGGTTCTCCCCTCCAGGCGAGATGAGGCCCATTTCTGCTGAGGCGTTTCGAAGCTAATCACACCTAACCTCTGGAACTTCCAAAGGGTCCTTCACACCCTTTCTGCAACTCAAGAAGTTCCCCGACATACCCGTCTCCACTCGAGAGGAAGCACGAGAGTTCTGCCCACATACAGAGGAGACCCGTTTCCGCCTCCTTGCTCGAGAGGTGGGATCCTTTCCCTGCGTGTTTGGGAAAGAATTCCCCGCGTTCCCGACGCATCCCAAGAGCAGGCGCTCTCCACAGGAAAGGCGAGAGGAACTCCAGGGTCGTGCCACCATTCGCATAGTCCCCCAATGTCTCAGTCCATTCCAGGGAAACCTGTTTTCCCTGCACTGCCTCGACTTTCAAGCCGAGGATCGACTCACACCACGGTGGCACGTGGGACAGCCCTGTGGGAAAGTGTCGTGGGAAAGCCTCGAGGGTAAGCCACAGATCCCTTGATCCATGCGAAGGGAAGCATGACACTGCTGCTACTGCTCGGGAGGAAAGCCCACGTGCATGCCCTGACTCGAGACGAGGACTGACTCCCCTGGGGAGACTCCAGAAGTACCCCAAGATCCACGTCAGCACTGGAGAGGAATCCTCAGGTTCCGGCACTGACTCTGCACAAGATCTTAGGCCCCGGCAACGACGGGAGAGGAATCCCGAGAGGCCCCCGAACAACTCGCATGGGGACTGGCCTTTCTTGAGGCCACCAGAGCGGGTCCCTTAGGTCCCCGTCGTAAGTCGAGAGCACCTGCCGCTACTCGAGAAAATCCAGGAGGTTCTCCCCTCCCTGCGAGATGAAGCCCATTTCCGCTGAGGCGTCTTGAGGCTAATCACATCTAATATCTGGAACTTCCAATGTGTCCTTCACACCCTTGCTGCAACTCAAGAACTTCCCCGACATACCCGTCTCCACTCGAGAGGAAGCACGATGGTCCCGCCCACATCCTGAGGATCCCGTGTCCGCCTCCTATCTCGAGAGGAGAGATCCTTTCCCTGCGTGGTCGGGAAACAATTCCCCGCGTTCCCGTCGCATCACAAGTGGAGGCGCTCTCCACAGGAAAGGCGAGAGGAACTCCAGGGTCGTGCCAGCATTCCCAGAGTCCCCCAGATGTCTCAGTCAATTCCAGGGAAACCTGCTTTCCCTGCACTGCCTCGACTCTCAAGCCGAGGATTGACTCACACCACGGTGGCACGTGGGACAGCCCTGTGGGAAAGCCTCGTGGGAAAGCCTCCTGGGAAAGCCTCGAGAAAAAGCCACCGATCACTTGATCCACGCGAAGGGAAGCGTGACAGTGCTGCTACAGCTCGAGAGGAAAGCGCACGTGCAGGCCCCCACTCGAGACGAGGACTGACTCCCCTGGGGAGACTCAGAAGTACCCCTAAGTTCCATGTCAGCACTGGAGAGGAATTCTCAGGTTCCGGCACCGACGCCACACAAGGTCTTAAGCCAGCGTGACACTGCTGCTACAGCTCGAGAGGAAAGCGTACGTGCATGCCCCCACTCGAGACAAGGACTGGCTCCCCTGGGGAGACTCCAGAAGTACCCCAAGGTTCATGTCAGCACTGGAGAGGAATCCTAAGGTTCCGGCACCAACTCCACACAAGATCTTAGGCCCCAGCATCGACGGGAGAGGAATCCCCAGAGGCTGCCGAACAACTCGCATGGGGCCTGGCCTTTCCTGATGCCACCAGAGCGGGTACCTGAGGTCCCCGTCGTGAGTCCAGAGCACTTGCCGCAACTCGAGAAAATCCAGGACGTTCTCCCCTCCAGGCAAGATGAGGCCCATTTCCGCTGAGGCGTCATGAGGCTAATCAAATCTAACATCTGGAACTTCCAAAGGGTCCTTCTCGCCCTTGCTGCAACTCAAGAAGTTCCCCAACATACCCGTCTCCACTCGAGAGGAAGCACGAAAGTCCCGTCCACATCCAGAGGAGCCCAGATTCCGCCTCCTAGCTCGAGAGGAGGGATCCTTTCCCTGCGTGGTCGGGAAAGAATTCCCAGTGTTCCCGTCCCATCTCAAGAGGAGGCGCTCTCCACAGGAAAGGCGAGAGGAACTCCAGGGTCGTGCCACATTCCCAGAGTCCGCCAGATGTCTCAGTCCATTCCAGGGAAACCTGTTTTCCCTGCACTGCCTCGACTTTCAAGCCGAGGATCGACTCACAACACGGTGGCACGAGGGACAGCCCTGTGGGAAAGCCTCGTGGGAAACCCTCGTGGGAAAGCCTCGTGGGAAAGCCTCGAGGGAAAGCCACAGATCCCTTGATCCACGCGAAGGGAAGCGCGACACTGCTGCTACACCTCGGGAGGAAAGCGCACGTGCATGCCCCCACTCGAGACGAGGACTGACTCCCCTTGGGGAGACTCCAGAAGTACCCCAAGATCCATTTCAGCACTGGAGAGGAATCCTCAGGTTCCGGCACCGACTCCACACAAGGTCTTAGGCAGCGGCATCCACGAAAGAGGAATCCCGAGAGGCCCCCGAGCAACTCGCATGGGGACTGGCCTTTCCTGAGGCCACCAGAGCAGGTCGATGATGTCCCCGTCGCAAGTCGAGAGCACCTGCCTCAACTCGAGAAAATCCAGGAGGTTTTCCCCTCCAGGCGAGATGAGGCCCATTTCCGCTGAGGCGTCTCGAGGCTAATCATATCTATCATTTGGAACTTCCAAAGGGTCCTTTACACCCATGCTGCAACTCAAGAAGTTCCCCGACATACCGTCTCCACTCGAGAGGAAGCACGATAGTCATGCCCACATCCAGAGGAGCCCGGTTTCCGTCTCCTAGCTCGAGAGGAGGGAACCTTTCCATGCGTGGTCAGGAAAGAATTCCCGGCATTCCCGTCGTATCTCAAGAGGAGGCGCTCTCCACAGGAAAGGCGAGAGGAACTAAAGGGTCGTGCCACCATTCCCAGAGTCCCCCAGATGTCTCTGTCCATTCCAGGGAAACCTGTTTTCCCTGCACTACCTCGACTTTCAAGCCAAGGATCGACTCACACCACTGTGGCACATGGGACAGCCCTGTGGGAAAGCCTCGTGGGAAAGCCTGGTGGGAAAGCCTCGAGGGAAAGCCACAGATCCCTTGATCCACGGGAAGGGAAGCGCGACACTGCTGCTACAGCTCGGAAGGAGAGAACACGTGCTTGCCCCCACTCGAGACGAAAACTGACTCCCCTGGGGAGACTCCAGAAGTACCCCAAGATCCATGTCAGCACTGGAGAGGAATCCTCAGGTTCCGGCACCCACTCCACACAAGATCTTAGGCCCCGGCATCGAAGGGCGAGGAATCCCGGGAGGCCCCCGAGCAACTCGCATGGGGACTGGCCTTTCCTGAGGCCACCAGAGCGGGTCCCTGAGGTCCCCGTCGTAAGTCGAGAGCACCTGCCGCAACTCGAGAAAATCCCGGAGGTTCTCCCCTCCAGGCGAGATGAGGCCCATTTCCGCTGAGGCGTCTCGAGGCTATTCACACCTAAACTCTGGAACTTCCAAAGGGTCCTTCACACCCTTGCTGCAACTCAAGAAGTTCCCCGACCTACCCGACTCCACTCTAGAGGAAGCACGAGAGTCCGCCCACATCCAGAGGAGCCCCGTTTCAGCCTCCTAGCTCGAGAGGAGGGATCCTTTCCCTGCGTGTTCGGGAAAGAATTCCCGGCATTTCCGTCGCATCTCAAGAGGAGGCGCTCTCCACAGGAAAGGCGAGAGGAACTCCAGGATCGTGCTACCATTCCCAGAGTCCCCGAGATGTCTCAGTCCATTTCAGGGAAACCTGTTTTCCCTGCACTGCCTCCTCATTCAAGCCGAGGATCGACTCACACCACGGTGGGACGTCGGACAGCCCTGTGGGAAAGCCTCGTGGGAAAGCCTGGTGGGAAAGCCTCGAGGGAAAGCCACAGATCCCTTGATCCACGCGAAGGGAAGCGCGACACTGCTGCTACAGCTCGGGAGGAAAGCGCACGTGCATGCCCCCACTCGAGACGAAGACTGACTCCCCTGTGGAGACTCCAGAAGTACCCCAAGATCCATATCAGCACTGGAGAGGAATCCTCAGGTTCCGGGACGGACTCCACACAAGGTCTTAGGCGCCAGAATCGACAGGAGAGGAATCCCGAGAGGCCCCCAAGCAACTCGCTTGGGGACTGGCCTTTCCTGAGGCCACCAGAGCGGGTCCCTGAGGTCCCCGTCGTAAGTTGAGACCACCTGCCGCAACTCGAGAAAGTCCAGGAGGTTCTACCCTCCTGGAGAGATGAGGCCCATTTCCGCTGAGGCTTCTCGAGGCTAATCACACCTAACCTCTGGAACTTCCAAAGGGTCCTTCACACCCTTGCTGCAACTCAAGAAGTTCCCCGACTTTCCGGTCTCCACTCGAGACGAAGCACGAGAGTCCCGCCCACATCCAGAGGAGCCCCATTTCCCCCTCCTAGCTCGAGAGGAGGGATCCTTTCCCTGCGTGTTCGGGAAAGAATTCCCGGCGATCCCGTCGCATCTCAAGAGGAGGCGCTCTCCACAGGAAAGGCGAGAGGAACTCCAGGGTCGTGCCACCATTCCCAGAGTCCCCCAGATGTCTCAGTCCATTCCAAGAAACCTGTTTTCCCTACACTGCCTCCACTTTCAAGCCGAGGATCGACTCACACCACGGTGGCACCTGGGACAGCCCTGTGGAAAAGCCTCATGGGAAAGCCTCGTGGGAAAGCCTGGAGGGAAAGCCACAGATCCCTGGATCCACGCGAAGGGAAGCTTGACACTTCTGCTAGAGCTCGGGAAGAAATCGCTTCGTGCATGCCCCCACTCGAGACGAGGACCGACTCCATTGAGGATACTCCAGAAGTACCCCAAGATCCATGTCAGCTCTGCAGAGGAATCCTCAGGTTCCGGCACAGACTTCAAACAAGGTCTTAGGCCCCGGCATCGACGGGAGAGGAATCCCGAGGGTCCCACGAGCAACTCGCATGGGGACTGGACCTTCCTGAGGCCACCAGAGCGGGTCCCTGAGGTCCCCGTCGTAAGTCGAGAGCACCTGCCGCAACTCGAGAAAATCCAGGAGGTTCTCCCCTCCAGGCGAGATGAGGCCCATTTCCGCTGAGGCCTCTCCAAGCTAATCACACCTAAACTCTGGAACTTCCAAAGGGTCCTTCACACCCTTGCTGCAACTCAAGAAGTTCCCCGACATACCCGTCTCCACTCGAGAGGAAGCACGAGAGTCCCGCCCACATTCAGAGGAGTTCCGTTTCCGCCTCCTATCTCAAGAGAGGGATCCTTTCCCTGCGTGTTCGGGAAAGAATTCCCGGCGTTCCCGTCGCTTCTCAAGAGCAGGCGCTCTCCACAGGAAAGGCGAGAGGAACACCAGGTTCGTGCCACCATTCCCAGAGTACCCCAGATGTCTCAGTCCATTCCAGGGAAAACTTTTTTCCCTGCACTCCCTCAACTTTCAAGCCGAGGACCGACTCACACCACGGTGGCACGTGGGACAGCCCTGTGGGAAAGCCTCGTGGGAAAGCCTCGTGGGAAAGCCTCGTGGGAAAGCCTCGCGGGAAAGCCAAAGATCCCTTGATCCACGCGAAGGGAAGCGTGACACTGATGCTAAGGCTCGGAAGGAAAGCCCACGTGCAAGCCCCCACTCGAGACAAGGACTGACTCCCCTGGGGAGACTCCAGAAGTACCCCAAGATCAATGTCAGCACTGGAGAGGAATCCTCAGGTTCCGGCACCGACTCCACACAAGGACTTAGGCCCCAGCATCGACGGGAGAGGAATCCCGAGAGGCCCCTGAGCAACTCGCATGGGGACTGTCCTTTCCTGAGGCCACCAGAGCGGGTCCCTGAGGTCCCCGTCGTAAGTCGAGAGCACCTGCCGCAACTCGAGAATTCCAGGAGGTACACCCCTCCAGGCAGATGAGGCCCATTTCCGCTGAGGCGTCTCGAGGCTAATCACACTTAACCTCTGGAACTTCCAAAGGGTCCTTCACACCCTTGCTGCAACTCAAGAAGTTCCCCGACATACCCGTCTCCACTCGAAAGGAAGCACGAGAGTCCCGCCCACATCCAGAGGAGTCCCATTTCCGCCTTCTAGCTCGAGAGGAGGGATCCTTTCCCTGCGTGTTCGGGACAGAATTCCCCGTGTTCCCGTCGCACCTGAAGAGGAGGCGCTCTCCACAGGAAAGGCGAGAGGAACTCCAGGGTCGTGCCACCATTCCCAGAGTCCCCCGAATGTCTCAGGCCATTCCAGGGAAACCTGTTTTCCCTACACTGCCTCGATTTTCAAGCCGAGGATCGACTCACACCACGGTTGCACGTGGTACAACCCTGTGAGAAAGCCTCGTGGGAAAGACTCGTGGGAAAGCATCGTGGGAAAGCCTCGATGGAAAGCCCCTGATCCCTTGATCCAGCGCGAAGGGAAGCGTGACACTGCTGCTACAGCTCGGCAGGAAAGCGCACCAGCATGCCCCCACTCGTGTCGAGGACTGACTCCCCTTGGGAGACTACAGAAGTACCCCAAGATCCATGTCAGCACTGGAGAGGAATCCTCAGGTTCCGGCACCGACTAGACACAGGGTCTTAGGCCCCGGCATCGACGGGAGAGAATTCCCGAGAGGCCTCCGAACAACTCGCATGGGGACTGGCCTTTCCTGAGACCAAAAGAGCGGGTCCCTGAGGTCCCCGTCGTAAGTCGAGAGCACCTGCCGTAACTCAAGAAAATCCAGGAGGTTCTCCCCTCCAGGGGAGATGAGGCCCATTTCCGCTGAGACGTCTGGAGGCTAATCACATCTCATATCTGGAACTTCCAAAGGGTACTTCACACCGTTGCTGCAACTCAGGAAGTTCCCCGACATTCCCGTCTCCACTCGAGAGGAAGCACGAGAGTCCGGCCCAAATCCAGAGGAGCCCCGTTTCCGCCTCCTAGCTCGAGAGGAGGGATCCTTTCCCTGCATGGTCGGGAAAGAATTCCCGGCGTTCCCGGCGCATCTCAAGAGGAGGAGCTCTCCACAGGAAAGGCGAGAGGAACTTCAGGGTCGTGCCACCATTCCCAGAGTCCCCCAGATGTCTCAGTCCATTCCAGGGAAACCTGTTTTCCCTGCACTGCCTCGACGTTCAAGGCGAGGATTGACTCACACCACGGTGGCACGTGGGACAGCCCTGTGGGAAAGCCTCGTGGGAAATCCTCGTGGGAAAGCCTCGAGAGAAAGCCACAGATCACTTGATCTACGCGAAGGGAAGCGTGACACTGCCTCTACAGCTCGGCAGGAAATCGCACATGCATGCCACCACACGAGACGAGGACTGGACTCCCCTGGGGAAACTCCAGAAGTACCCCAAGATCCATGTCAGCACTGGAGAGGAATCCTCAGGTTCCGGCACCGACTCCACACAAGTTCTTAGGCCACGGCATCGACGGGAGAGGAATCCCGTGAAGCCCCGAGCAACTCGCATGGGGACTGGCCTTTCCTGAGGCCACCAGAGCGGGTCACTGAGGTCCCCGTCTTAAGTCGAGAGCACATGTCGCAACTCCCGAAAATCCAGGAGGTTCTCCCCTCCAGGCGAATTGAGGCCCATTTCCAATGAGGCGTCTCGAGGCTATTCACACCTAACCTCTGGAACTTCCAAAGGGTCCTTCACACCCTTGCTGCAACTCAAGAAGTTCCCCGGCATACCAGTCTCCACTCGAGAGGAAGCACGAAAGTTCCGCCCACATCCAGAGGAGCCCCGTTTCCGCCTCCTAGCTCGAGAGGAGGGATCCTTTCCCTGCGTGTTCGGGAAAGAATTCCCGGCATTCACGTCGCATCTCAAGAGGAGGCCCTCTCCACAGGAAAGGCGAGAGGAACTCCAGGGTCGTGCCACCATTCCCAGAGTCCCGCAGATGTCTCAGTCCATTTCCAAGGAATACTATTTTCCCTGCACTGCCTCGACTTTCAAGCCGAGGATCGACACACACCACGGTGGCACGTGGGACAGCCCTGTGGGAAAGCCTCGTGGGAAAGCCTGGTGGGAAAGCCTCGAGGGAAAGACACAGATCCCTTGATCCACGCGAATGGAAGCGTGACACTGCTGCTACAGCTCGGGAGGAAAGCGCACGTGCATGCCCCCGCTCGAGACGAGGACTGACTCCCCTGGTGAGAGTCCAGAAGTACCCCAATATCCATGTCAGCACTTTAGAGGAAATCTCAGGTTCCGGTACCCACTCCATACAAGATCTTAGGCCCCGGCATCGACGGGAGAGGAATCCCGAGAGGCCCCCGAGAAACTCGCATGGGGACTGTCCTTTCCTGAGGCCACCAGAGCGGGTCCCTGAGGTCCCCGTCGTAAGTCGAGAGCACCTGCAGCAACTCGAGAAAATCCAGGAGGTTCTCCACTCCAGGCGAGATGAGGCCCATTTCCGATGAGGCGTCTCGAGGCTAATCACACCTAACCTCTGGAACTTCCAAAGGGTCCTTCACACCCTTGCTGTAACTCAAGATGTTCCCCGACATACCCGTCTCCACTCGAGAGGAAGCACGAGAGTTCCAGCCCACATCCCAGAGGAGCCCCGTTTCTGCCCTCCTAGCTCGAGAGGAGGGATCCTTTCACTGCGTGGTCGGGAAATGAATTCCCGGCGTTCCCGTCGCATCTCAAGAGGAGGCGCTCTCCACAGGAAAGGCGAGAGGAACACCAGGGTCGTGCCACCATTCCCAGAGTCCCCCAGATGTCTCAGTCCATTCCAGGGAAACCTGTTTTCCTGCACTTGCGCGACTTTCAAGCCGAGAATCGACTCACACCACGGTGGCACGTGGGACAACTATGTAGGAAAGCCTCGTGGAAAAGCCTCGTGGGAATACCTCGAACGAAAGCCCCTGATCCCTTGATCCTGCGCGAAGGGAAGCGTGACACTGCTGCTACAGCTTGGGAGGAAAACGCACGTGCATGCTCCCACTCGAGACGAAGACTGACTCCCCTGGGGAGACTCCAGTAGTACCCCAAGATACATGTCAGCACTGGAGAGGAATGCCCAGGTTCCAGCACCGACTCCACACAAGGTCTTACGCCCGGCATCGACGGAGGGGAATGCCGAGAGGCCCCCGAGCAACTCGCATGGGGACTGGCCTTTCCTGAGGCCACAAGAGCGGGTCCCTGAGGTCCCCGTCGTAAGTCGAGAGCACCTGCCGCAACTTGATAAAATCCAGGAGGTTCTCCCCTCCATGCGAGATGAGGCCCAATTCCACTGAGGAGTCTTGAGGCTATCACATCTAACATCTGGAACTTCCAAAGAGTCCTTCACACACTTGCTGCAACTCAAGAAAAGAATTCCACGACATTCCCCTCTCCACTGAGAGGAAGCACAGGAATCCGCCCACATCCAGAGGAGGCCCCATTTCCGATCCTAACGTCGAGAGAGGGTCGTTTCCCTCGTGTTCGGAAAGAATTCCGGCGTTCCCGTCGCATTCTCAAGAGGAGGCGCTCTCCACAGGGAAAAGCGAGAGGAACTCCAGGGCCGTGCCACCATTCCAGGGAGTCCCCAGATGTATCCAG
>NW_017215927.1:0-13551 GCF_001704415.2 Capra hircus
TGGAACTTCCAAAGGGTCCTTCACACCCTTTCTGCAACTCAAGAAGTCCCGACATACCCCCCCGTCTCCACTCGAGAGGAAGCACGAGAGTCCCGCCCACATCCAGAGGAGCCCGATTTCGCCTAAAGCTCAAGAGCAGGGATCCTTTCCCTGCGTGTGCGGGAAAGAATTCCCGGCGTTCCCGTCACATCTGAAGTGGAGGCACTCTCCACAGGAAAGGCGAGAGGAACTCCAGGGTCGTGCCACCATTCCCAGATTCCCCCAGATGTCTCAGTCCATTCCAGGGAAAACTGTTTTCCTTGCACTGCCTCGACTTTCAAGCCGAGGATCGACTCACACCACGGTGGCACGTGGGACAGTCCTGTGGGAAAGCCTCGTGGGAAAGCCACAGATCCCTTGATCTACTCGACGGGAAGCGTGACACTGCTGCTACAGCTCGGGAGGGTATCGAACTGCATGCCCCACTCGAGACGAGGACTGACTCCCCTGGGGAGACTCCTGAAGTACCCCAAGATCCATGTCAGCACTGCAGATGAATCCTCAGATTTCGGCACCAACTCCACACAAGGTCTTAGGCCCCGACATCGAAGGTAGAGGAATAACGAGAAGCCCCCAAGCATCTCGCATGGGGACCGGCCTTTGCTGAGGCCACCAGAACGGGTCCCTGAGGTCCCTTTCGTAAGTCGAGAGCACCTGCCCCAACTCGAAAAAATCCAGGAGGTTCTCCCCTCCAGGCGAGATGAGGCCCATTTCCACTGAGGCGTCTCGAGGTTAATCACACCTAACCTCTGGAACTTCCAAAGGGTCCTTCACACCCTTGCTGCAACTCAAGAAGTTCCCCGACATAACCGTCTCCACTGGAGAGGAAGCACGAGAGTCCCGCCCACATCCAGAGGAGCACCGTTTATGCCTCTTAGCTCGAGAGGATGGATCCTTTCCCTGCGTGGTTGGGAAAGAATTGCCTGCATTCCCGTCGCATCTCATGAGGAGGCGGTCTCCTCAGGAAAGGCGAGAGGAACTCAAGACTCGTGCCACCATTCCCAGAGTCCCCCAGATGTCTCAGTCCATTCCAGGGAATACTGTTTTCCCTGCACTGCCTCGATTTCATGCCGAGGATCGACTCACACCACGGTGGCACGTGGGACAGCCCTGTGGGAAAGCCTCCTGGGAAAGCCTCATGTGATAGCCTCAAGGGAAAGACACTGATCCCTTGATCCACTCGACGGGAAGCGTGACACTGCTGTTACAGCTGGGGAGGGAATCGAACTGCATGCCGCCACTCGAGACGAGGACTGACTCCCCTGGGGAGACACTAGAAGTACCCAAGATCCATGTCAGCAGTGGAGAGGAATCCTCAGGTTGCGTCACCGACTCCACTCAAAGTCTTAGGCCCGGCATCGACGGTAGAGGAATTCCGAGCGGCCCCCAAACATCTCGAATGGGGACTGGCCTTTACTCAGGCCACCAGAGCGGGTCCCTGAGGTCCCGTCGTAAGTCGACAGCACCTGCCGCACCTCGAGAAAATCCAGGAGGTTCTCCCTCCAGGCGAGATGAGGCCCTTTTCTGCTGAGGCGTCTCGAGGTTAATCACACCTAACCTCTGGAACTTCCAAAGGGTCCTTCACACCCTTGCTGCAACTCAAGAAGTTCCCCGACATAACCGTCTCCACTGGAGAGGAAGCACGACAGTCCCGCCCACATCCAGAGGAGCCCCGTTTCTGCCTCATAGCTCGAGAGGATGCATCCTTTCCCTGCGTGGTCCGGAAAGAATTCCCGGAGTTCCCGTCCCATCTAAAGAGGAGGCGCTCTCCACAGGAAAGGCGAGAGGAACTCCAGGGTCGTGCCACCATTCCCAGAGTTCCCCAGATGTCTAAGTCCATTCAAGGGAAACCTGTTTTCCCTGCACTGTCTCGACTTTCAGCAGAGGATCAACTCACACCACGGTGGCACGTGGGACAGCCCTGTGGGAAATCGTGGGAAAGCCTCGAGGGAAAGCCTCAAGGAAAAGACACAGATCCCTTGATCCACTCGCCGGGAAGCGTGACAATGCTGCTACACCTCGGGAGGAAAGCGCACGAGCATGCCCCCACTCGAGACGAGGACTGACTCCCCTGGGGAGACTTCAGAAGTACCCCAAGATCCATGTCAGCACTGCAGAGGAATGCTCAAGTTCCGGCACCGACTCCACACAAGGTCTAGGCCCTGGCATCGATGGGAGAGGAATCCCCAGAGGCCCCCGAGCAACTCGCATAGGGACTGGCCTTTCCTGAGGCCACCAGAGCGGGTCCCTGAGGTCCCCGTCGAAAGTCGAGAGCACCTGCCGCAACTCGAGAAAATCCAGGCGGTTCTCCCCTCCTGGCAACATGAGGACCATTTCCACTGAGGCGTCTCGAGGCTAATCACACCTAACCTCTGGAACTTCCAAAGGGTCCTTTACACCCTTGCTGCAAATCCAGAATTTCCCGACATAGCCGTCTCCACTCGAGAGGAAGCACGAGAGTCCCGCCCACATACAGAGGAGCACCGTTTCCGCCTCCTAGCTCGAGAGAAGGGATCCTTTCCCTGAGTGGTCGGGAAAGAATTCCCGCGTTCCCGTCGCATCTCAAGAGGAGGCGCTCTCCACAGGAAAGTCGAGAGGAAGTCCAGGGTCGTGCCACCATTCCCAGATTCGCCAGATGTCTCAGTCCATTCCAGGGAAACCTGTTTTCCTTGCACTGCGTTGACTTTCAAGCCATCGATCGACTCACACCACGGTGGCACGTGGGATAGCCCTGTGGGAAAGCCTCGTGGGAAAGCCACAGATCCCTTGATCCAGGCGAAGGGCATGACACTGCTGCCACAGCTCCGGAGGTAAGCGCACGTGCATGCGCCCACTCAAACGAGGACTGACTCCCCTGGGGAGACTCCAGAAGTACCCCCAAGATCCATGTCAGCACTGCAGAAGAATCCTCAGGTTCCGGCACCGACTCCACACAAGGTCTTAGGCCCCGGCCTCGATGGTAGAGGAATCCCGAGAGGCCCCGAGCAACTCGCATGTGGACTGGCCTTTCCTGAGGCCACCAGAGCGGGTCCCTGAGGTCCCCGTCGTAAGTCGAGAGCACCTGCCGCAACTCGAGAAAATCCAGGAGGTTCTCCCCCTCCAGGCGAGATGAAGGCCCATTTCCGCTGAAGCGTCTGGAGGCTAATCACACCTAACCTCTGGAACTTCCAAAGGGTCCTTCACACCCTTGCTGCCACTCAAGAAGTTCCCTGACATACCCGTCTCCTCTCGATAGGAAGCACGAGGGTCCCGCCCACATCCAGAGGAGCCCCTTTCCGCCTCGTAGCTCGAGATGTGGGATCCTTTCCCTGCTTCGTCGGGAAAGAATTCCCGCGTTCCCGTCGCATCTCAAGTGGAGGCGCTCTCCACAGGAAATGCGAGAGGAACTCCAGAGTCGTGCCACCATTCCAAGAGTCCCCTAGATGTCTCAGTCCATTCCAGAGGAACCTGTTTTCCCTGCACTGCCTCGACTTTCACGCCGAGGTTCGACTCACACCTCGGCGGCATGTGGGACAGCCCTCTGGGATAGCCTCGTGGTAAAGCCTGGAGGAAAAGCCACAGATCACTTGATCCACGCGACCGGAAGCGTGACACTGCTGCTACAGCTCGGGAGGAAAGCGCACGTGCATGCCCCCATTCGAGACGAAGACTGACTTCCCTGGGGGGCTCCAGAGCTACCCCAAGATCCATGTCAGCACTGTAGAGGAATCCTCAGGTTCCTGCCCCAACTCCTCGCAAGGTCTTTTTTTTTTCTTTCCTTTTTACTCTTTTCTTTGCATTTATTTAAACACAGTTCTCAAAATTTTTGAGTGAAATTGGGCCTCCTTTGGTAAGCAAAGAACCTGAAATTAGTATTTAAAAATGAACAGGCAAAGTCTTCAGATCATCCACAACACAGGTGTAGTGTTCCCTTCTTTTTTCTCAAAACTCTGAACCACCCAGTTTTTCCATATAGTCTTAAAAGCTAGGAGAAACAAGAGTACATTTGTGGTGGAATATTATTTTCACTTGCTGATTACTAATTGAAATACCATTATCCCCTTCTAACAGCTTTAAGAAATAGCCTTTTTAAGGCATACATTGTGCAACTCATCTTATTCCCTGCTATGTATAATACAGATTACATAAAGGCTGTCAAAGTCACATTTATATAAGCATTAAGCATTTGCTGTATTGAAAGATCTTTAGTTTTTAACACTAGCCAGTATAGAGTTACAGAGCGTAATTTTTATCACTTAACTGCAGGTATATTAAGTATGGTATGTTTCATGGACTCGAGGAAAACGGGCATTTTTTTCTTTAATTTACTACTGACAATCTAATCAGACAGTTCTCCTAAGCATTGATATGTTAGAAAGAAAAGTAAAAACCAAACGTTATTGTTGCTTTTTGCCATTTGGTAGCATTTTACACACAGGCTTCAATCTTCAGAATACCCTGTATTCAGTAGAAAAACCATTTAAATGAAGTTCTGTACAATAGAAACTTCTCAGCAGTCAAAATTTTAGACTGTTAAAAAAATACATGTAAAACATTACTTTTCTGAAACACTTAACTTTGAACAAAGCACCGAACTACACAAATGCAGAATGAAAACAGCATTTCAACTCCACCAAAAGTAGTCATCATAAAAGGTGTAAAAGTCACCTAACTTCACCAGGCACTGTTCACTTTTTAAACAGGAGACAATAAAAAATATTGTCCACAAACAATATCCCAACTCTAGGGCAGGTTTCAGAAAGTCTTCATCTTCATGCTTTAATAGCGATGAGGTGAGTATGATCGAGATCTGGAACGTGATCTGTATCCTCCACGACTATAGTAGGCGAGAAGGTGACCGTCTTCTGTATTTCTGATCCCTGTCTTGAGCAGCTCTCCATCCTCCTCCTCCTCCTCCTCCTCCTCTGTACGATCTGCTGTAATAGTCCGATCATCATAGCCTCGATCATATCCTCTGTCATAGTAATCTCGACGGCGTGAGCTGCCATAGGTAGGTCTCCCCATGTAAATTCCTGCTGTTGGAGTATGTGGTCTTTTCGTTATGGAGAAGTCAACTCTGATCCTACATCCATCAAGCTCCATTCCATTGGCACGCTCTTTTGCTTCCTTGGCATCATCTACATTTTCAAAGTATACAAAGGCAAATCCTCTTGAACGTCTAGACTGCTGGTCATATACAATAGATACATCAGCAATTGGGCCATATTTAGAGAACATTTCTCTTAGATCTCTTTCTGTAGTATACAAGCTCAATCCAAATACTCCAAGACAACAGTTAGGATCAGGATTTGCCGATTCCCAACATGACGCCAGCGAGTAGACATGGGAGAATGACTGTGGCTATGCCGTCTTCGATAATCTCTGCTGTAAGATCTGCTACGAGATCTTCTATGGGACCGGGACCGAGATCGTGACCTTGTATAATGCTCCGAGAACTTCTTCTGGATCTAGACTAGATTCCGATCTGGACCTGGACTTTGATCTGGAACGCCTGGAATCTTCCTTGGAGCGAGACCTTGCAGGGGTATGACTTGCAGATTTCCCAGATCCATGAGCACTTCCGCTTCTGGAAGCAGAACGGGATTCCCCCTCGCCGTAGTCTCCTCGCCGCTGTCGCTCATGACTTTCACTGCTGTCGCCGCTCGATGTGCTTCAATCGAAGCTGCCAACTCTCGCACCTTCAGTGTAGAGGCTCCGCCGCAGCCTCACACCACACACCGGTGCCCCAGGCACTGAGAACCGAAACGCTCCGCGCCGCCTCCGCTCGGCTCTCCACACAAGGTCTTAGCCCCGGCATCGACGTGAGAGGAATCCTGAGAGGCCCCCTAGCAACTCCATGGGCACTGGCCTTTTCTGAGGCCACAGGAGCGGGTCCCTGAGGTCCCCATGCTAAGACGAGAGCACTGCTCCAACTCAAGATAATCCAGGAGGTTCTCCCCTCCAGGCGAGATGAGGCCCATTTCCCCTGAGGCATCTCGAGGCTAATCACACCTAACCTCTGGAACTTCCAAAGGGTCTTTGACACCCCCTGCGGCAAGTCAAGAAGATCACCGACATACCCGTCTCCACTCGAGATAAGCACGAGGGTCCCACCCACATCCAGAGGAAGCCCCGTTTCCGCCTCGTATCTAGAGAGGAGGGATCCTTTCCCTGCGTGGTCGGAAAGAATTCCTGGCGTTCCCGTCGCATCTCAAGAGGAAGTGCTCTCCACAGGAAAGGCAGAGGAACTCCAGGGTCGTGCCACCATTCAAGAGTTCCCCAGATGTCTCAGTCCATTCCAGAGGAACCTGTTTTCCCTGCACTGCATGACTTTCACGCGAGGATCGTCTCACACCAAGGTGGCATGTGGACAGCCCTGTGGGAAAGCCTCATGGGAAAGCCTAGAGGGAAAGCCACAGATCCCTTGATCACGCGACGGGAAGCGTGACACTGCTGCTACCGCTCAGGAGGAAAGCGCACGTGCATGCCCCCACTCGAGACGAGGACTGACTCCCCTGGGGAGACTCCAGAAGTACGACAAGATCCATGTCAGCACTGGAGAGGAATCTTCAGGTTCCAGCCCCGACTTCACACAAGGTCTTAGGCCCCGGCATCGACAGGAGAGGAATCCTGAGAGGCCCCTAGAAACTTGAATGGGGACTGGCCTTTCCTGAGGCCACAGAGCTGGCCCCTGAGGTCCCCGTCGTAAGTCGAGAGCACCTGCCGCAACTCGAGAAAATCCAGGAGGTTCTCCCTCCAGGCGAGATGAGGCCCATTTCCACTGAGGTGTCTCGAGGCTAATCACACCTAACCTCTGGAACTTCCAAAAGGTACTTTACACCCTTGCTGCAACTCAAGAAGTTCCGACATACCCGTCTCACTCGAGAATAAGCAAGATGGTCCCCTACATCCACAGGAGGCGCGTTTCCGCCTCGTCGCTCGAGATGAGGGATCCTTTCCTTCCGGGGACCAGCGTGAGGAATTCCGCCTATGGCAAAGGTCATGAGGAAGGAGGCTTGGCATGCGCAAAGGCGTGATCAAGCCTCAGGTAACCCCCTGTTCCCGAGCATCGAACCCCAAAACCAGAGTCTGTTTTATGCTCTCACCTACACTTCTGACTTTACGGGGGCTCTCCCCCATAACTGTTTCTCTCGGAGAAGAAGTAAACGTGCAGCTTCAAGGCAATAAATATTCTTGGGCATGACAAGAGTGTTTCAGCTTGCCGACTCCTCTGAAGGTTATCTAGCCCACCTTTATAGGTTTGTCCGGCCACATGTGATTGTTTACAGCCTCCCAACCTGAGAGGCATGAGATGTTTTAGACTTACTAAAGGCAAATTATTTTGGGGAGTTAGAAATTATTAGTATAGTTGGTTAGGAATTATATTGGTGAAGGGTTCTTCATTTGTTGTGTCAAAAATTGCTGCTAATTCCCTGCTCTGGGTGGGACAAGGATATTTTAGGTCAAACCTCTCTGCTGACAGACCAGCTTGTGTGACAGGATTATCCATACTGCTGCCACTAGGCACAAGATTGTTTACTGCCTCTCAACTGTAAACAGCACAGAGAGTTTTGGAGTATTTTGAGAGTCTTAATTAGCATAGGACTTTTTCTTCTTGTTGAGTCAATGATTGCCACCAGGCCTCCATATCCTTAGGCACTTGGGAATATATTAATCAATGTATTTGGAATATAGCAAAGGAAATATAGCAGTTTTTGATGTTAGCAATACTAGACTTTTTGAGTTAATGGATTTTCACTTTTGTAATAGATCACTGTACTTTGTTATATATCACTGTGTCCTTTCTATGTAAGAATGTAACTTTATCATATCTTAAGACTAAATAGATCTTAAGGGGAGAATTGATGAAAGGATTTTCATTTGTTAGGCTGATGTTTGCTGATAAATCTCCATGTTCCCTACCCTTATAATGAATATAACTAGTATATAGGAGAAATAAGTATTAACCTTTAAGCATATAGGAGAAATAAGAATTCACCTTTAAGACTAATCATGTTAACCTTGGGTTAAATAAATTCCTTTCTTGATTGTAACTCACTACACCCTCACCCTATAGGAATGTAACTTTATTTGGAGGGTGGTGCCTGGTTTAAGAAAAAACACCCTTGGAAGAAATAAGTTTATTTGGTTATCAGAAAGAAAGGATCATAAAATGTCAGCAGGTCTCATTCATGGCCAGAAGATGATGTAAGATCCCTAAGACCTTTTTTTTATACATTTATGTGAAGCACCTGATTTTGATAAAGGTCAGGATGCCGACTCCTGCGTGACTCTGTATTCATCCCTATGTGTAACAAGAGGTATACAAGCAAAACCAAAAATAAAGAAATCAGATCAGTTTCCGGAAAGACTGATTCCCCCATGTCGCTTCTTTTTTGCTCCCGTTTTTCTGGCTGAATTCTCTACTGGAGGATGGATGCTATTCCACGTAATCCAAGTTATTCAGCCTCTTTTTTCTCCAATAATCTTCCTACTACACAATCCATTTCTAATCTCTTTATATCTGGGATTAAATATGTATATTTCCAAAGACGACGACTACGTCCCCACCTTCGAATCACGCTGGATCCACCGGGGCTGGACCACGGGACTTTCCCTGCTTGGTCGGGAAAGTATTCCCGGCGTTCCCACCGCATCTCAAGAAGAGGCGCTCTCCACAGGAAAGGCGAGAGGAACTCCAGGGTCGTGCCACAATTCCAAGAGTCCCCCAGATGTCTCAGTCCATTCCAGAGGAACCTGTTTTCCCTGCACTGCCTTGATTTTCACGCCGAGGATCGACTGGCACCATGGTGGCACGTGGGACAGCGATGTGGGAAAGCCTCGTGGGAAAGCCTCGAGGGAAAGCCCCGTGAGAAATACCTCGAGGGAAAGACATAGATCTCTTGATCCACGCGACGGGCAGCGTGACACTGCTACTGCAGCTCAGGAGGTAAGCGTTCTTGCATGATCCCGCTGAGAAGAGGACTGACACCCCTGGGAGACTCAAGAAGTACCCCAAGAACCATGTCACCACGCGAGAGATCCTCAGGTACCGGCTCGAGTTCACACAAGGTCTTAGCCCACCATCGACGGAGAGGAATCCTGAGAGGCCCCGTAGCCACTCGGATGGGAACTGGCCTTTCCTTGACGCCACCAGAGCGGGTCCCTGAGGTCCCAGCGTACGTTGAGAACACCTGCCACAATTCGAGAAAATCCAGGAGGTTTCTCCCCTCCAGGCAAGATGAGGCCAATTTTCCGCTGAGGCACTCGAGGCTAATCACACCTAAACTCTGGAAATTCAAAGGTTCCTTCACAACTTGCTGAAACTCAAGAAGTTCCCCGACATACCGTCTCCACTCCAGAGGAAGCACGAGGGTCCCGCCCACATCCAGAGGAGCCCGTTTCTGCCCTCGGACCTCGAGATGACGGATCCTTTCCCTGCTGGTCGGGAAAGAATTCCCGGCGTTCCCGTCCATCTCAAGAGGAGGCGCTCTCCACAGGAAAGGCGAGCGAACTCCAGGGTCGTACCACCATTCCAAGAGTCCCCCAGATGTCACAGTCCATTCCAGAGGAACCTGTTTTCCCTGCACTGCCTCGACTTTCAACCGAGGATCGACTCACACCATGGTGGCAGGTGGACAGCCCTGTGGAAAGACTCTTGGGAAAGCCTTGAAGGAAAGACTTGAGTGAAAGCTACAGATCCCTTGACCACGCGTTAGGAAGCGTGACACTGCTGCTACAGCTCGGGAGGAAAGCGCACGTGCATGCCCACACTCGAGACGAGGACTGACTTCCCTGGGGAGACTCTAGAAGTACCCAAGAACCATGTCAGCACTGAGAGGAATCCTCAGGATCCGGCCTCGACTCCACACAAGGTCTTAGGCCCCGGCATCGACCCAAGAGGAATCCCGAGAGTCCCCTGGCAACTTGCATGGGGACTGGCCTTTCCTGAGGCCACGAGACAGGTTCCCTGAGGTCCCCGTCGTAATTCGAGAGCACCTGCCGTAACTCGAGAAAATCCAGGAGGTTCTCCACTACAGGCAAAATGAGGCCTATTTCCACTGACGCATCTAGAGGCTAAGCACACCTAACCTCTGGAACTTCCAATGGTTCCTTCACACACTTGCTGCAACTCAAGAGCTTTCCCGACATACCCGTCTACACTCAAAGGAAGCACGAGGGTCCGCCCACATCCAGAGAAGCCCCGATCCCCCTCGAGGCTCCAAAGGAGAGATCTTTTAACTGCTTGCATTTCCGAGTCAAAGACCTTGTGTTGAGTTGGGACCGGAAACTGACGGATTCCTCTCCAGTGCTGACTGTGATTTTTGGGTACTTCTGGACTCTCCCTAGGGGAGTCAGTCCTCGTCTCGAGTGGGGAAATGCACGTGGGCTTTCCTCCCTAACGGTGCAGCAGTGTCATGCTACCCGATGGGTGGATCAAGGGATGTGTGGCTTTCCCTGTAGGATTTCACATGAGGCTTTCCCACGAGGCTAACACACAGGGCTGTCCCACGTGCCACCGTGGTGTGAGTCATCCTCGACGTGACAGTCAAGGCAGTGCAGGTAAAAGAGTTTCCTTTGGAATGGACTCAGTCCTCTGGGGACTCTTGGAATGGTGGCACGACCCTGGAGTTCCTCTCGCCTTTCCTGTGGAGAGCGCTTCCTCTTGGATGCGACGGGAATGCCAGGAATTCTTTCCCGACCACGCAGGGAAAGGATCCCTCATCTCGAGCTACAAGGATGGAAAAGGGCCTTCTCTGGATGTGCAAGGGACGCTCGCGCTTCCTCTCGAGTGGACAAGGGTATGTCGGGGAACTTCTTGAGTTGCAGCAAGGGGTGAAGGACCCTATGGAAGTTCCAAAGGTTAGATGTGATTAGCCTCGAGTCGCCTCAGCGGAAATGGGCCTCATCTAGCCTGGAGGGGAGAATCTCCAGGATTTTCTCGAGTTGCGGTAGTGCTCTCGATTTACGATGGGGACCACAGGGACCCTATCTGGTGGCCTCAGGAAAGGCCACTCTCCGTGCGAGTTGCTTATTGGCCTCTCAGGATTCCTCTCCCTTCAATGCTGGGGCCTAAGACCTTTTGTGAAGTCGGGGCCGTAAACTGAGAATTATTCTCCAGTGCTGACATGGATCTTGGGTACTTCTGAGTCTCCCCAGGGAGTCAGTCCTCGTCTCGAGTGGGGGCATGCACGTGCGCTTTCCTCCTGAGCTGTGGAAGCAGTGTCACGCTTCCCATCGCGTGGATCAAGGGATCTGTGGCTTTCCCTCGAGGCTTTCCCTCAAGGCTTTCCCACGAGGCTTTCCTACGAGGCTTTACCACAGGGCTGTCCCACGTGCCACTGTGGTTTGAGTCGATCTTCGGCGTGAAAGTCGAGGCAGTTTGGGGAAAACAGGTTCCTCTGAAATGGACTGAGACATCTGGGGGACTCTTGGAATGGTGGCCTGACCTGGAGTACCTATCCCCTTTCCTGTGGAGAGGGCCTCCTCTTGAGATGCGACGGGAACCTCGGAAATTCTTTTTCGACCAAGTAGGGAAAGGATCCCTCATCTCGAGCAAAGAGGCGGAAACGGGGCTCCTTTGGATGTGGGCGGGTGCCGGGAGCCAGTGTGAGGAATCCCGCCATGACAAGGTCATGAGGAAGGAAGCTGACATACGCAAGGCGTGCTCAGACTTCAGGGACCCCTCTGGAAATTCCTAAGCATGTACCCCAGCAAAAATCTGCCGGCTTTTGTGCTCTGCTTTTCCACTCTTCTGACATTTTCTGGAAAAAGTCAATTCAGGGCTTTAGTCTTCTGCATTTGAAAGAGTGTTTCAATCCAAAAACCCTCTGATGGCTTTCTAGCCTGCCTGCAGGACTCGTACAGCTGCGCATGTGATTGTTTGAGGCCTCCTGACCGCAGGAGGCACAGGAAGCTTAAAACATCCTAGGAATGTAGGAGCTTCCGAGGAGTCAAAATCTTTAGAATAGGACTGATTAAAGGTTTCATTTTTTGGGTCAATGCTTGCTGCCAAATTTTCATATCCTTTATTTTTAGATATAGTTGGTATATAGAAAAACAAGTAGTAGACCTGGTATTAGCAACATTAGATCTTCGAGTTAAGTACCTTCTTTGTTATATCCCACTGCACCTTTGTTCTATAGAGATGTAACTTTAATGCTTTAAGGAGATGCAAATTAAAGAAAATCACTTCAGGGGAAACAAAATCAACATTCATTAAGGAAGAGAGATAAAAAGTGTTAACAAGCTTCTTGGCCAGAAGATAATGTAAATCACCTGAGACCTTTTGTATACAAAATGATGTATAGAAAGAGTCTGGGCTGCGAACGCTACATAATTCTGTGTTACCCATTGATCTCCGTGTTTTATCAAAAGTATAAAAGGCCTTCTGAACAATAAAGGACGGGGGCCAGGGGCCGGGGACCAGTTTCGGACCAGTTTCTCGAACTAGTCTCTCGGCCTGGTTTCTTGGGACTCTGGCTCCCCCCATGTCTCTCTCTCTCCTCTTCTCTCCCCTTCCCTCTCTCTGCTCTTTACTTTAACTTCAGGCTGAATCTCCATCTGGGGCGCGGAGGCTCGCCAGGTCTACTTACTTGCCCCGGCTGTTAAGACCCGCGCGAAAGGGAGCTTAAGGCGAGGCACCCTTAGATATTCAAGCGGGCGCCGGTGGCCCAGCGTAGATGGTGCAAATTCCTTGTCTGGAATTTTATTGGCCTTCCGCGTAAACCAAGCTATTCAGCCCTCTTCCTCCACTTAATCTTCTTACTACACTATAGTTTCCTAATCTAATCTTACATTAATAAATAAACAAGTCTTTCCACGCCAACGCCGTCCACCCTTCGAATTCCCTGGATCCACCGGGGCTGGACCCCGGCAAGTGGCGCCCGGAACAGGCTATTCGAAGGTAGGTTCCTCGGAGCAAAAGCTCCCCCGGAGCACTCTCTGTTGCTCCCCCGGAGCACTCTCTGTTGCTCCCCCCGGAGTGACTTAATCACTCCCCCGGAGTACTTTCGGGTACTCCCCCAATGTTGAGTGTTCGGGACGGCTAGGACCCCACTCAGGGTGCCGCGGACCCCCCTGTAGGATAGACAGGGTGAGGAGGAGTGGGAAGTGTTCAAGGGTTTAAGAGAAACCTGGTGCTCTAGAGGTTGAAAAGAAACCTGCTATCTTAGGGTTTAAAACAAAACCCCCCTTGGCTAAGGTAAAACCTTTTTGTCAAGGCAGACTTTTCTATAACTCTTAATTTTCTGACATGGGTAACAATGACTCAAAACAATGACACCTCTTTATACAAGTAATTTTGTAACTGTTAAACAAAAAAGACAAATTAAAGATTAAAAGACTACTGTTACGAGAGCAATGTCCTTGGTTTCCAAAAAAGGGATTTAGATACTTGGGTGAAGCTAACAAAACAGCTAAAAACTTACTATACTTTGCATGGGCCTGTAAATGCTTTTGCTCTGTAAAATATGATTACAAATGTTCTGGACCCCTGTCATGAGGCTGTTAGATAGCCTATGGGAGAGGCTA
>NW_017215928.1:0-13551 GCF_001704415.2 Capra hircus
GGAAACGTGGCCTCCTCTTAATGTGTGCGGCACTTTACTGCTTCCTCTCGAGTGGAGACGGTATGTCGGGGTCGGGGAACTTCTTGAGTTGCAGCAAGGGTGTGAAGGACCCTTTGGAAGTTCCAGAGGTAAGGTGTGATTAGCCTCGAGATACCTCAGCGGAAATGGGCCTCATGTCGCCTGGAGGGGAGAACCTCCTGGATTTTCTCGAGTTGCGGCAGGTGCTCTCGTCTTACGACGGGGACCTCAGGGACCCACTCTGGTGGCCTCAGGAAAGGCCAGTCCCCATGCGAGTTGCTCGGGGGCCTCTCGGGATTCCTCTCCCGTCGATGCCGGGCCTAAGACCTTGTGTGGAGTCAGTGCCGGAACCTGAGGATTCCTCTCCAGTGCCGACATGGATCTTCGGGACTTCTGGAGTCTCCCCAGAGGCGTAAGTCCTCGTCTCGAGTGGGGCATGCACGTGTGCTTTTCTCCCAGAGCTGTAGCAGCAGTGTCGACGCTTCCCTTCGCGTGGATCAAGGGATCTGTGGCTTTCCCTCGAGGCTTTCCCACGAGGCTTTCCACGAGGCTTTCCCACAGGGCTGTCCCACGTGTCACCGTGGTGTGGAGTGGATCCTCGGATTGAAAGTCGAGGCAGTGCAGGGAAAACAGGTTTCCCTGGAATGGACTGAGACATCCAGGGGACTTTGGGAATGGGGCTTGAGACTGGAGTTTCCTCTCGCCTTTCCTGTGGAGAGCGCCTACCACTTGAGATGAGACGGGAACGCCTAGGAATACTTTCCCGACCTCGCAGGGAAAGGATACCTCCTCTCGAGCTAGCAGGCGGAATCGGGCCACTCTGGATATGGGCGGGACCCTTGGCATCCTCTTGAGTGGAGACGGGTATGTCTGGGAACTTCTTGAGTTGCAGCAAGGGTGTGAAGGACCCTTTGGAAGTTCCAGAGTTTAAGTGTTGATTAGCCCTTGTTGCCTCAGAGGAAATGGGCCTCATCTCGCCTGGATTGGGAGAACCTCCTGGATTTTCTCGAGTTGCGGCAGGTGCTCTCGACTTACGATGGGGACCTCAGGGACCCGCTCTGGTGGCCTCAGGAAAGGCCAGTCCCCATGCGAATTGCTCTGGGGCCTCTCGGGATTCCTCTCCCGTAGATTCCGGGGTCTAAGACCTTGTGTGGAGTCGGTGCCGGAACCTGAGCATTCCTCTCCAGTGCTGACATGGATCTTGGGGTACTTCTGGAGTCTCCCCAGGGGAGTCAGTCCTCATCTCGAGTGGGGCTATGCACTTGCCGCTTTCCTCTCGAGCTGTAGCAGCAGTGTCACGCTTCCCTTCACGTGAGATCAAGGGATCTGTGTCTTTCCCTCGAGGCTTTCCCACGAGGCTTTCCCACAGGGATGTCCCACGTGCCACCGTTGTGTGAGTCGATCCTCTGGCTTGAAAGTCGAGGCAGTGCAGTGGAAAACAGGTTTCCCTGGAATGGACTGAGACATCTGGGGGACTTTGGGAATATGGACACGACCCTGTGTTCCTCTCGCCTTTCCTGTGGAGAGCGCCTCCATTTGAGATGCGACGGGAACGCCGGGAATTCTTTCCCGACCACGCAGGTATAGGATCCCTCCTCTCGAGCTAGGAGGAGTGAAACGGGGCTCCTCTGGATGTGCGGGGAACTCTCGTGCTTCCTCTCGAGTAGAAACGGGTAATGTCGGGGAACTTCTTGAGTTTGCAGCAAGGGTGTGAAGGACCCTTTGGAAGTTCCAGAGGTAAGGTGTGATTAGCCTCGAGATACCTCAGCGGAAATGGGCCTCATGTCGCCTGGAGGGGAGAACCTCCTGGATTTTCTCGAGTTGCGGCAGGTGCTCTCGACTTACGACGGGGACCTCAGGGACCCACTCTGGTGGCCTCAGGAAAGGCCAGTCCCCATGCGAGTTGCTCGGGGGCCTCTCGGGATTCCTCTCCCGTCGATGCCGGGGCCTAAGACCTTGTGTGGAGTCAGTGCCGGAACCTGAGGATTCCTCTCCAGTGCCGACATGGATCTTCGGGGACTTCTGGAGTCTCCCCAGAGGCGTAAGTCCTCGTCTCGAGTGGGGGCATGCACGTGCGCTTTTCCTCCCGAGCTGTAGCAGCAGTGTCACGCTTCCCTTTTCGTGGATCAAGGGATCTGTGGCTTTCCCTCTAGACTTTCCCATGAGGCTTTCCCACGAGGCTTTCCCACAGGGCTTTCCCACGTGCCACGGTGGTGTGAGTCGATCCTCGGCTTGAAAAGTCGAGGCAGTGCAGGGAAAACCAGGTTTCCCTGGAATGGACTGAGACATCTGGGGGACTCTGGGCAATGGTGGCACGACCCATGGAGTTCCTCTCGCTTTCCTGTGGAGAGCGCCTCCTCTTGAGATGCGACGGGAACGCCGGGAATTCTTTCCCGACCACGCAGGGAAAGGATCCCTCTCTCGAGCTAGGAGGCGGAAACGTGGCTCCTCTGATATGTGGGCGGCACTCTCCTGCTTCCTCTCGAGTGGAGACGGGTATGTCGGGGAACTTCTTGAGTTGCAGCAAGGGTGTGAAGGACCCTTTGGAAGTTCCAGAGGTTAAGGTGTGATTAGCCTCGAGATACCTCAGCGGAAATGGGCCTCATGTCGCCTGGAGGGAGAACCTCCTGGATTTTCTCGAGTTGCGGCAGGTGCTCTCGACTTACGACGGGGACCTCAGGGACCCGCTCTGGTGGCCTCAGGAAAGGCCAGTCCCCATGCGAGTTGCTCGGGGGCCTCTCGGGATTCCTCTCCCGTCGATGCCGGGGCCTAAGACCTTGTGTGGAGTCAGTGCCGGAACCTGAGGATTCCTTTCCAGTGCCGACATGGATCTTCGGGTACTTCTGGAGTCTCCCCAGGGGCGTCAAGTCCTCGTCTCGAGTGGGGGCATGCACGTGCGCTTTTCCTCCCGAGCTGTAGCAGCAGTGTCACGCTTCCCTTCGCGTGGATCAAGGGATCTGTGGCTTTCCCTCTAGACTTCCCATGAGGCTTTCCCACGAGGCTTTCCCACAGGGCTGTCCCACGTGCCACCGTGGTGTGAGTCGATCCTCGGCTTGAAAGTCGAGGCAGTGCAGGGAAAACAGTTTTCCCTGGAATGGACTGAGACATCTGGGGGACTCTGGGAATGGTGGCACGACCCTGGAGTTCCTCTCGCCTTTCCTGTGGAGAGCGCCTCCTCTTGAGATGCGAACGGGAACGCCGGGAATTCTTTCCCTGACCACGCAGAGAAAGGTATCCCTCCTCTCGAGCTAGCAGAGCGGAAACGGGGCCACTACTGGATATGGGCGGGACTCTCGGATTCCTCTTGAGTGGAGACGGGTATATCGGGGAACTTCTTGAGTTGCAGCAAGGGTGTGAAGGACCCTTTGGATGTTCCAGAGGTTATGTGTGATTAGCCTCGACACGCCTCAGCAGAAATGGGCCTCATCTCGCCTGGAGGGGAGAACCTCCTGGATTTTCTCGGAGTTGCGGCAGGTGCTCTCGACTTACGACGGGGACCTCAGGGATCCGCTCTGGTGGCCTCAGGAAAAGGCCAGTCCCCATGCGAGTTGCTCGGGGGCCTCTCGGGATTCCTCTCCCGTCGATGCCGGGGCCTAAGACCTTGTGTGGAATCGGTGCCGGAACCTGAGGATTCTTCTCCACTGCGACATGGGTCTTGGGTACTTCTGGAGTCTACCCAGGGCAGTCAGTCCTCGTCTCGAGTGGGGCATGCACGTGCGCTTTCCTCCCGAGCTGTAGCAGCAGTGTCACGCTTCCCTTCGCGTGGATCAAGGGATCTGTGGCTTTCCCTCGAGGCTTTCCCACGAGGCTTTCACAAAGGGCTGTTCCACGTGCCACCGTGCAGTGAGTCGATGCCTCGGCTTGAAAGTCGAGGCAGTGTAGGGAAAACAGGTTTCCCTGGAATGGACTGAGACATCTGGGGGACTCTGGGAATGGTGGCAAGACCCTGGAGTTCCTCTCGCCTTTCCTGTGGTTTCGCCTCCTCTTGAGATGCGGAGGGAACGCCGGGAATTCTTTCCGGATAATGCAGGGAAAGGATCCTTCCTCTCGAGCTATGAGGCGGAAACGGGCTCCTCTGGATGTGGGCAAGACTCTCGTGCTTCCTCTCGAGTGGAGAGGGGTATTTCGGGGAACTTCTTGAGTGCAGCTAGGGTTTGAAGGCCCCTTTGTTAGTTCCAGACGCTTGTTGATTAGCCTCGGAGACGCCTCATCGGATATGGGCCACATCTCGCCTGGAGGGGAGAACCTCCTGGATTTTCTCGAGTTGCAGCTGGAGGTCTCGACTTACGACTTGGACCGTCAGAGACACGCTCTGGTGGCCTCATGAAAGGCCAGTCCCCATGCAAGTTGCTCTTGGGCTTCTCGGGATTCCTCTCCCGTCGATGCCGGGGCCTAAGACCTTGTGTGGAGTTAGTGCCGGAACCTGAGGATTCCTCTCCAGTGCCTACATGGATCTTCGGGGACTTCTGGAGTCTCCCCAGGGGCGTCAGACCTCGGCTCGAGTGGGGGCATGCACGAGCGCTTTCCTCCCGAGCTGTAGCAGCAGTGTCACGCTTCCACTTCGCATGGATCAAGGATCTGTGGTTATCACTCGAGGCTTTGCCCAAGAGGGTTTCCCACGAGGCTTTCCCACAGGGCTGTCCCACGTGCCACCGTGGGTGTGAGTCGATCCTCGGCTTGAAATTCGAGGCAGTACAGGAAAACAGGTATCCCTGGAACGAACTGAGACATCTGGGGGACTCTGGGAATGGTGGCACGACCCTGAAGTTCCTCTCCCCTTTCCTGTGGAGAGCGCCTCCTATTAAAATGCGACGGGAACGCCGGGAATTCTTTCCCGACCACGCAGGGAAAGGATCCCTCCTCTCGAGCTAGGAGGCGGAAACGGGGCTCCTCTGGATGAATGCGGGACTCTCGTGATTCCTCTCGAGTGGAGACCGGTATGTTGGGGAACTTCTTGAGTTGCAGCAAGGGTGTGAAGGACCCTTTGGAAGTTCCAGAGGTTAGGTGTGATTAGCCTCGAGACGCCTCAGCGGAAACGGGCCTCATCTCGCATGGAGGGGAGAACCCTCCTGGATTTTCTCGAGTTGTGGCAGGTGCTCTCGACTTACGACGGGGACCTCAGGTACCCGCTCTGGTGGCCTCAGGAAAGGTCAGTCCCCATGCGAGTTGATCGGGGGCCACTCGGGATTCCTCTCCCGTCGATGCCGGGGCCTAAGACCTTGTGTGGAGTCGCTGCCGGAACCTGAGGATTCCTCTCCAGTGCTGACATGAATTGGGGTTCTTCTGGAGTCTCCCCAGGGGAGTCAGTCCTCGTCTCGAATTGGGGCATGCACGTGCGATTTCCTCTCGAGCTGTAGCAGCAGTGTCACGTTCCCTTCGCGTGAATCAAGGGATCTGTGGCTTTCCCTCGAGGCTTGCCCAGGAGGCTTTCCCACAGGGCTGTCCCACGTGCCACCGTGGTGTGAGTCGATCCTCGGCTTGAAAGTCGAGGCAGTGCAGGAAAAACAGGTTTCCCTGCAATGGACTGAGACATCTGGGGGACTCTGGAATGGTGGCACGACCCTGGAGTTCCTCTCGCCTTTCCTGTGGAGAGCGCCTCCTCTTGAGATGCGACGGAAACGCAGGGAATTCTTTCCCGACCACGCAGGGGAAGGATCCCTCCTCTCGAGCTAGGAGGCGGAAAAGGGGCTCCTCTGGATGAGGGCGGGACTCTTGTGCTTCCTCTCGAGTGGAGACGGGTATGTCGGGGAACTTCTTGAGTTGCAGCAAGGGTGTGAAGGACCCTTTGGAAGTTCCAGAGGTTAGGTGTGATTAGCCTCGATCGCCTCAGGGGAAATGGGCCTCATCTCGCCTGGAGGGGAGAACCTCCTGGATTTTCTCTGAGTTGCGGCAGGTGCTCTCGACTTTACGACGGGGACCTCAGGGACCCGCTCTGGTGGCCTCAGGAAAGGCCAGTCCCCATGCGAGTTGCTCGGGGGCCTCTCGGGATTCCTCTCCCGTCGATGCCGGGGCCTAAGACTGCCGGGAGCCAGTGTGAGGAAGCCCGCCCGTGACAAGGTTATGAGGAAGGAAGCTGACATAAGCAAGGCGTGCTCAGACTTCAGGGACCCCTCTGGAAATTTTTAAGCATGTACCCCAACAAAAATCTGCCGTTTTTGATGCTCTGCTTTTTCACTCTTCTGACCTTTTCTGGAAAAAGTCAATTCAGGGCGTTAGTCTTCTGCATTTGAAAAGAGTGTTTCAATCCAAAAACCCTCTGATGGCTTTCTAGCCTGCCTGTAGGACTCGTACAGCTGTGCTTGTGATTGTTTGAGGCCTCCTGACCGCAGGAGGCACAGGAAGCTTAAAACATCCTAGGAATGCAGGAGCTTCCGAGGAGTCAAAATCTTTAGAATGGGACTGATTAAAAGTTTCATTTTTTAGGTCAATGCTTGCTGCCAAATTTTCATATCCTTTATTTTTAGATATAGTTGGTATATAGAAAAACAAGTAGTAGACCTGGTATTAGCAACATTAGATCTTTGAGTTAAGTACCTTCTTTGTTATAACCCACTGCACCTTTGTTTATTAGAGATGTAACTTTAATGCTTTAAGGAGATTCAGATTAAAGAAAAACACTTCAGGGGAAACAAAATTAACATTCATTAAGAAGAGAGAGCCAAAAAGTGTTAACAAGCCTCTTGGCCAGAAGATAATGTAAATCACCTGAGACCTTTTGTATACAAAATGATATACAGAAATAATCTGGGTTGTGAATGCTACATAATTTTGTGTTATCCATTGATCTCCATGTTTTATCAAAAGTATAAAAGGCCTTCTGAACAATAAAGGAGGAGGCCAGGGGCCGGGGGCAGTTTCTCGGACCAGCTTCTCGAACTAGTCTCTCAGCCTGGTTTCTTGGGACTCTGGCTCCCCCCGTGTCTTTCTCTCTCTTTCTTCTTCTCTAACTTTCCTTCTCTCTGCTCTTTACTTTAACTTCAGGCTGAATCTCCACCTCGAGTGCGGAGGATCGCCAGGTCTACTTACTTGCCCTGGCTGCTAAGACCCGCACGAAAGGGAGCTTAAGGCGAGGCACCCTTAGATATTCAAGCGGGCGCCGGTGGCCCAACGTAGGTGGTGCAAATTCCTTGTCTGGAATTTTATTGGCCTTCCGCGTAAACCAAGCTATTCAGCCCTCTTCCTCCACTTAATCTTCTTACTACACTATAGTTTCCTAATCTAATCTTACATTAATAAATAAACAAGTCTTTCCACGCCAACGCCATCCACCCTTCGAATTCCCTGGATCCACCAGGGCTGGACCCCGGCATAAGACCTTGTGTGGAGTCAGTGCCGGAACCTGAGGATTCCTCTCCAGTGCTGACATGGATCTTAGGGTACTTCTGGAGTCTCCCCAGGGGAGTCAGACTTCGTCGCGAGTGGGGGCATGCACATGTGCTTTCCTCCCGAGCTGTAGCAGCAGTGTCATGCTCCCCTTCGCGTGGATCAAGGGATCTGTGGCTTTCCCACGAGGCTTTCCCTGGAGGCTTTCCCACGAGCATTCCCGCAAGGCTTTCCCACAGGGCTGTCCCACGTGCCACCGTGGTGTGAGTCAATCCTCGGCTTGAAAGTCGAGGCAGTACAGGGAAAACAGGTTTCCCTGGAATGAACTGAGACATCTGGGGGACTCTGGGAATGGTGGCACGACCCTGGAGTTCCTCTCGCCTTTCCTGTGGATAGCGCCTCTTCTTTGAGATGCGACGGGAACGCCGCGAATTCTTTCCCGACCACGCAGGGAATGGATCCCTCCTCTGGAGCTGGGAGGCAGAAACGGGCTTCTCTGGATGAGGGCGGGAGTCTCCTGATTCCTCTCGAGTGGAGACGGGTATGTCGGGGAACTTCTTGCGTTGCAGCAAGGGTGTGAAGGACCCTTTGTCAGTTCCAGAGGTTAGGTGTGATTAGCCTCGAGATGCCTCAGTGGAAATGGGCCTCATCTCGCCTGGAGGGGAGAACCTCCTGGATTTTCTCGAGTTGTGGCAGGTGCTCTCAACATATGACGGAGACCTCAGGAACCCGCTATGGAGGCCTCAGGAAAGGCCAGTCCCATGGGAGTAGCTCGGGGTCTCTCGGGATTCCTCTCCCGTCGATGCCGGGGCCTAAGACCTTGTGTGGAATCGCTGCCGGAACCTGAGGATTCCTCTCCCAGTTGCTGACATGGATTTGGGGTACTTCTGGATTCTCCACAGGGGAGTCAGTCCTCGTCTGGAATTGGGGCACTCACGTGCGATTTCCTCTTGATCTGTAGCAGCAGTGTCACGCTTCCCTTGCCGTGGATCAAGGGATCTGTGGCTTTCCCTCGAGGCTTTCCCACGAGGCTTTCCCACAGGGCTGTCCCACGTGCATCGTGGTGTGAGTCGATCCTCGGCTTGAAAGTCGAGGCAGTGCAGGGAAAACAGATTTCCCTGGAATGGATTGAGACATCTGGGGGTCTCTGGGAATGGTGGCACGACCCTGGAGTTCCTCTCGCCTTTCCTGTGGAGAGTGCCTCCTCTTGAGATGCGTCGGGAACGCCGGGAAATCTTTCCCCAACACGCAGGAAAAGGATCTCTACTCTCGAGCTAGGAGGCGGAAACGGGGCTCCTCTGGATGTGGGCGGGACTCTCGTGCTTCCTCTCGAGTGGAGACGGGTATGTGGGGAACTTCTTGAGTTGCAGCAAGGGTGTGAAGGACCCATAGGAAGTTCCAGAGGATAGGTGTGATTAGCCTCGAGACGCCTCAGCGGAAATGGGCCTCATCTCGCCTGGAGGGGAAACCTCCTGGATTTTCTCCAGTTGCGGCAGGTGCTCTCGACTTACGACGGGGACCTCAGGAACCCGCTCTGGTGGCCTCACGAAAGGCCAGTCCCCATGCGAGATGCTCGGTGGTCTCTCGGGATTCCTCTCCCGTCGATGCCCGGGCCTAAGACCTTGTGTGGAGTCAGTGCTGGAACCTGAGGATTCCTCTCCCAGTGCTGACATGGATCTTGGGGTACTTCTGGAGTCTCCCAGGGGAGTCAGATCTCGTCTCGAGTGGGGCATACACGTGCGCTTTCCTGCGAGCTGTAGCAGCATTTCATGCTTCCCTTCGAGTGGTTCAAGGCATCTGTGGATTTCCCTCGAGTCTTTCCCACGAGGCTTTCCCACGAGGCTTTCTCACAGGGCTGTCCCACGTGCCCCCCGTGGTGTGAGTCGATCCTTGGCTTGAAAGTCGAGTTAGTGCAGGGAAAACAGGTTTCCCTGGAATGGACTGAGACATCTGGGAGACTCTGGGAAATGGTGGCACGACCCTGGAGTTCCTCTCGCCTTTCCTGTGGAGAGCGCATCCTCTTGAGATGGGACGGGAATGCCTGGGAATTCTTTCCCCACCACGCAGGGAAAGGATTCCTCCTCTCGTCCTTTGAGGCGGAAACGGGGTCCTGTGCATGTGGGCGGGACTCTCGTGCTTCCTCTCGAGTGGAGTCGGGTATGTCGGGGAACTTCTTGAGTTGCAGCAAGGGTGTGAAGGATCCTTTGGAAGTTCCAGAGGTTAGATGTGATTACCCTCGAGACGCCTCTGTGGAAATGGGCATCATCTCGCCTAGAGGGGAGAACCTCCAGGATTTTCTCGAGTTGCGGCAGGTGCCCTCGACTTACGACGGGGCCCTCAGGGACCCACTCTGGTGGCCTCAGGAAAGGCCAGTCCCGATGCGAGTTGCTCGAGGGCCTCTCGGGATTGCTCTGCCCGGAGATGCCGGGGCCTAAGACCTTGTGTGGAGTCGTTGCTGGAACCTGAGGATTTCTCTCCAATGCTGACATGGATCTTGGGGGTACTTCTGGAGACTCCCCTGGGAGTCAGTCCTCGTCTCGAGTGGGGGCATGCACGTGCGCTTACCTCCCAAGCTGTATCAGCAGTGTCAGGCTTCCCTTCACGTGGATCAAGGGATCTGTTTCTTTACCTCGAGCCTTTCCCACGAGCTTCCCCTCGAGCTTCCCACGAGCTTTCCCTCGAGGCTTTCCCACAGGGCTGTCCCACGTTCCACCGTGGTGTGACTCTATCCTCGGATTGAAAGTCGAGGCAGTGCAGGGAAAACAGGTTTCCCTGGAATTGACTGAGACATCTGGGGGACTCTGGGAATGGTGGCACGACCTGGAGTTCCTCTCACCTTTACTGTTTAGAGCGCTCCTCTTGAGATGCGACAGGAACGCCGGGAATTCTTTCCGGACACGCAGGGAAAGGATCCCTCCTCTCGAGCTACGAGCGGGAAACACGGCTCATCTGAATGTGGGCTGGCTCTCGTGCTTCCTCTCGAGTGGAGACGGGTATGCGGGGAACTTCTTGAGTTGCAGCAAGGGTGTGAAGGACCCTTTGGAAGTTCCAGAATTTAGGATGTGATTAGACTCGAGACGTCTCAGCGGAAAGGGCCTCATCTCGCCTGGAGGGGAGAACCTCCTGGATTTTCTCGAGTTACGGCAGGTGCTCTCGACTTAGGACGGGGACCTCAGGGACCCGCTCTGGTGGCCTCAGGAAAGGCCAGTACCCATGCGAGTTGTTCAGGGGCCTTAGGAATTCCTCTCCCATCGATGCCGGGGCCTAAGACCTTGTGTGGAGTTGGTGTCATAACCTGAGGATTCCTCTCCAGTGCAGACATGGTCTTGGGGTACTTCTGGAGTCTCCCCAGGGAGTAAGTCCTCGTCTCGAGTGGGGCCATGCACGTGCCGCTTTCCTCCCGAGCTGTAGCAGCAGTGTCACGCTTCCCTTCGCGTGGATCAAAGGGATCTGTGGCCTTTCCCTCGAGGCTTTCCTCGAGGCTTTCCCACGAGGCTTTTCCACAGGGCCTGTCCCACATGCTAACCAGTGGTGTGAGTCGATCCTCGGCTTGAAAGTCGAGGCAGTGCAGGGAAAACAGTTTTCCCTGGAATGGACTGAGACACATGGGGGACTCAGGGAATGGTGGCACGACCCTGGAGTTCCTCTCGTCTTTAGTGTGGAGAGCGCCTCCTCTTGAGATGCCACGGGAACGCCGGGAATTCTTGACCGAACACGCAGGGAAAGGATCCCTCCTCTCGAGCTAGGAGGCAGAAAAGGGGCTCCACTGGATGTGGGCGGGATTCTTGTGCTTCCTCTCAAGTGGAGACGGTTATGTCGGGGAACTTCTTGAGTTGAAGCAAGGGTGTGAAGGACTCTTTGGAAGTTCGAGAGGTTAGGTGTGATTAGCCTCGATACGTCTCAGCGGAAATGGGCTTCATCTCACCTGGAGGGGAGAACCTCCTGGATTTTCTCGAGTTGCGGCAGGTGCTCTCGACTTACGACCTGGACCTCAAGGACCCGCTTTGTTGGCCTGAGGAAAGGCCAGTCCCCATGCGAGTTGCTAGAGGTCTTGTCGCTATTCCTCTCCCGTCGATGCCAGGGCCTAAGACCTTGTGTGGAGTCGGGCCGGAACCTGAGGATTCCTCTCCAGGGCTGACATGCATCTTGGGGTATTTCTGGAGTCTCCCCAGGGGAGTCAGTTCTCGTCTCGAGTATGGGCATGCACGTGCGCTTTCCTCCCCGTAGCAGCAGTGTCACGCTTCCCGTCGCGTGGATTAAGGGATCTGTGGCTTTCCCTCGAGGCTTTCCACGAGGCTTTCCCACAGGGTTGTCACACGTGCCACCGTGGTGTGAGTCGATCCTCGGCGTGAAAGTCGAAGCAGTGCAGGGAAAACAGGATCCTCTGGAATGGACTGAGACATCTGGGGGACTCTTGGAATGGTGGCACGACCCATGAGTTCCTCTCGCCTTTCCTGTGCAGCGCGCCTCCTCTTGAGATGCGTCGAAACGTCGGGAATTCTTTCCCGAGGAAGCAGGGAAGGATCCCTCATCTCGAGCTTGGAGGCGGAAACGGAGCTCCTCTGGCGGTGGCCGGACCCTGGTGCTTTCTCTGGAGTGGAGACGAGTATGTCGGGGAACTTCTTGAGTTTTAGCAATGGTGTTTAGGACACTTTGGAAGTTCCAGAGTTTAGCTGTGATTACTCTCGAGACGCCGCAGAGAAAATGGGTCTCATCTCGACTGGAGCAGAGAACCTCCTGGATTTTCTCGAGTTGCGGCAGGTACTCTCGACATACGACCGTGACCTCAGGGACAGTGTAGCAGATGTGTCACGCTTCCCTTCGCGGGATCAAGGGATCTCTGGCTTTCCCTCGAGGCTTTCTCACAGGGCTGTCCCACATGCCACCATGGTGTGAGTGGATCCTCGGCGTGAAATTCGAGGCAGTGCTGGGAAAACGGGTTCCTCTGAAATGGACTGAGACATCTGGGGGACTCTTGAAATGGTGGCACGACCCTGGAGTTCCTCTCGCCTTTCCTATTAAGAACCCTTGCTCTTGAGATGCCATGGGAACGCCGAAAAATCTTTCCTGACTAAGCAGGATAGGATCCTTCATCTCGGAAACGGGGTTCCTCTGAATGTGGGCGTGACCCTCGTGCTTCCTCTCGTGTGGAGACGGGTATGTCGGGGAACTTCTTGAGTTGCAGCAAGGACCCTTTTGAATTTCCAGAGGTTAGGTGTGATGAGCCTCCAGACACCTCAGAGGAAATGGGCCTCATCCCGCCTGGAGGGGAGAACCTCCTGGATTTTACCCAGTTGCGGCAGGTTCTCTCGAGTTATGACGGGTCCTCAGGGACCCGCTCTGGTGGCCTCAGGAAAGGCCAGTCCCCATGCGAGTTACCAGGGGGCCTCTAGGGATTCCTCTCCCATCGATGCCGGTGCCTAAGACCTTGTGTGGAGTCGGGGCCAGACCCTGAGGATGCCTCTCCAGTGCTGACATGAATCTTTCCGTACTTCTGGAGTCTCACCAGGGGAGTCAGTCTTCATCTCGTGTGGGGGCATGCACCTGCCATTTCCTCACGACCTGCAGCAGCAGTGTCACGCTTGCCGACGTGTGGATCAAGGGATCTGTCGCTTTCCATTGAGGCTTTCCCACGAGGCTTTCCAACAGGGCTGTCCCACGTGCCACGGTGGTGTGAGTCGATCCTCGGCGTGAACGTCGAGGCAGTGCAGGGAAAACAGTTTCTTCTGGAATGGACTTAGACATCTGGGGGACTCTTTGAATGCTGGCAAGGCCCTGGAGTTCCTCTCGTCTTTCCTGTTGAGAGCGCCTCCTCTTGAGATGCGACGGGAAGGCCGGGAATTCTTTCCGACGACGAAGGGAAAGGATCCCTCTTCTCGAGCTACGAGGCGGAAACGGGGCTCCGCTGGATATGGGCGGGAACCTCGTCCTTCCTCTCGAGTGGATATGGGTATGTCGGAGAACTTCTTGACTTGCAGCAAGGGTGTGAAGGACCCTTTGGAAGTTCCAGAGGTTAGGTGTGATTAGCCTTGAGACGCCTCAGCGGAAATCGGCCTCATCTCGCCTGGAGGGAGAACCTCCTGGATTTTCTCCGGAGGTTGCTCTCGAGTTACGACGGAGACCTCAGGGACCCGCTCTGGTGACCTCAGGAAAGGCCAGTAGAGGAGATGGGAGAGGAATCCTGAGAAGGCCCTAGCAAGTCGCATGGGG
>NW_017215929.1:0-13550 GCF_001704415.2 Capra hircus
CTCAGGGGTAAATGCCTTCCCCATGCCGAGTTGCCCCGGGGGCCTCTCGGCGATTCCTCTCCCTTCGATGCCGGGGCCTAGACCTTGTGTGGAGTCAGTGCCGGAACCTGAGGATTCTCTTCCAGTGCTGACATGGATCTTGGGATTTCTGGAGTCTCCCCAGGGGAGTCAAGTCCTCGTTCTCGAGTGGGGCTGCACTGCTGCCTTTGCCTCCCGAGCTGTAGAGCAAGTGCGCACACTTCAATTCGCGTGGATCAAGGATCTGTGGCTTTCCCTCGAGGCTTTCCCACGAGGCCTCTTCCACGAGGTTTCCCAAAGGGCTGTCCACGTGCCACCAAGGTGTGAGTCGATCCTCGCTTGAAAGTCGAGGCAGGCAGGAAAACAGGTTTCCCTGGATGCGACGGAGACACTGGGGGACTCTTGGAATGGGCACGACCCTGGATTCCTCTCGCTTTCTGTGGAGAGCGCCTCCTCTTGAGATGCGATGGGAACGCCCGGATATTCTTTCCCGACCACGCAGGAAAGGATCCCTCCTCTCGAGCTAGAGGCCGTAACGGGACCTCTGCGATGTGCGGCGGGATCTCGTGCTTCCTCCTCGAGTGGAGACGGAATGTCGGGAACTTTGAGTTGAGCAACGTGTGATGGACCCTTTAAGTTCAGAGGTTAGGTGTAATAGCCTCGAGACGCCATCAGGCGAATGGCCTCATCTCGCCTGGAGGGGGAAACTCCTGGATTTTCTCTGAGTTGCCAGCAGGTGCTCTCCACTTAGGACGCGGGACCTCAGGACCCGCTCTGGTGGCCTCAGGAAAGGCCACGTCCCCATGCGAGTGCTCGGGGACTCTCGGGATTCCTCTCCCGTCGATGCCGGGGCCTAAGACCTTGTGTGGAGTCAGTGCCGGAACCTGAGGATTCCTCTCCAGTGCTGACATGGATCTTGGGGTACTTCTGGAGTCTCCCAGGGGAGTCAGTCCTCGTCTCGAGTGGGGGCATGCACAGTGCCGTCTTTTCCTCCGAGCTGTAGCAGCAGTGTCACGCTTCCCTTCGCGTGTGGATCAAGGGATCTGTGGCTTTCCCTCGAGGCTTTCCCACGAGCTTTCCACGAGGCTTTCCCACAAGGCTGTCCCACGTGCCACCGTGTGTGAGTCGATCCTCGGCTTGAAAGTCGAGGCAGTGCAGGGAAAACAGGTTTTCCCTGGAATGGACTGAGACATCTGGGGACTCTGGGAATGGTGGCACGACCCTGGAGTTCCTCTCGCCTTTCCTGTGGAGAGCGCCTCCTCTTGAGATGCAACGGGAACGCCGGGAATTCTTTCCCGGACCACGCAGCGAAAGGATCCCTCCTCTCGAGCTCAGGAGGCGGAAACATGGGCTCCTCTGGATGTGGCGGGACTCTCGTGCTTCCTCTCGAGTGGAGACGGGTATGTCGGGGAACTTCTTGAGTTGCAGCAAGGGTGTGAAGGACCCTTTGGAAGTTCCAGATGTTAGTGTGATTAGCCTCCGAGACGCCTCAGCGGAAATGGGCCTCATCTCGCCTGGAGGGGAGAACCTCCTGGATTTTCTCGAGTTGCGGCAGGTGCTCTCGACTTACGAGGGGACCTCAGGGACACGCTCTGGTGGCCTCAGGAAAGGCCAGTCCCCATGCGAGTTGCTCTGGGGGCCCTCTCGGGATTCCTCTCCTTCGATAGCCGGGCCTAAGACCTTGTGTGGAGTCGGTGCCGGAACCTGAGGATTCCTCTCCAGTGCTGACATGGATCTTGGGTACTTCTGGAGTCTCCCCAGGGAGTCAGTCCTCGCTCTCGAGTGGGGCATGCACGTGCGCTTTCCTCCCGAGCTGTAGCAGCATTGTCACTCTTCCCTACGCGTGGATCAAGGGATCTGTGGCTTTCCCTCGAGGCTTTCCCACGAGGCTTTCCCACGGAGGCTTTCCCACAGGGCCTGTCCCACGTGCCACCGTGCGTGTGAGTCGATCCTCGGCTTGAAAGTCGAGGCAGTGCAGGGAAACAGTTTCCCTGGAATGGACTGAGACATGCTTGGGGGACTCTGGAAATAGGCGACTGATCCCTGGAGTTCCTCTCGCCTTTCCTGTGGAGAGCGCCTCCACTTGAGATGCGACGGGAACGCCGGGAATACTTTCCCGCACCACGCAGGGAAAGGTATCCCTCCTCTCGAGCTAGGAGGCGGAAACGGGGCTCCTCAGGATGTGGGCGGGACTCTCGTGCTTCCTCTCGAGTGGAGTCGGGTATGTCGGGGAACTTCTAGAGTTGCAGCAAGGGTGTGAAGGACCCTTTGGAAGTTCCAGAGGTTAGGTGTGATTAGCCTCGAGACGCCTCAGCGGAAATGGGCCTCATCTCACCTGGAGGGGAGAACCTCCTGGATTTTCTCGAGTTGCGGCAGGTGCTCTCGACTTACGACGGGGACCTCAGGGACCCGCTCTGGTGGCCTCAGGAAAGGCCAATCCCCTTGCGAGTTGTTCGGGCTCTCGGGGGCCTCTCGGGTTCCTCTCCCGTCGATGCTGGGGCCTAAAACCTTGTGTGAAGTCAGTGCCGGAACCTGAGGATTCCTCTCCAGTGCTGACATGGATCCTGGGATATTTCTGGAGTCTCCCCATGGGAAGTCAGTCCTCGTCTCGAGTGGGGCCATGCACGTGCACTTTCCTCCCGAGCTGTAGCAGCAGTGTCACTCTTCCCTACGCGTGGATCAAGGCATCTGTGGCTTTCCCTCGAGGCTTTCCCACGAGGCTTTCCCACGAGGCTTTCCCACAGGGCTGTCCCACGTGCCACCGTGGTGTGAGTCGATCCTCGCCTTGAAAGTCGAGGCAGTGCAGGGAAAACAGGTTTCCCTGGAATGGACTGAGACATCTGGTGGACTCTGGGAATGTGGCACGACCCTGGAGTTCCTTTCGTCTTTCCTGTGGAAAGCGCCTCCACTTGAGATGCGACGGGAACGCCGGGAATTCTTTCCAGACCCTGCAGGGAAAGGATCCCTCCTCTCGAGCTAGGAGGCGGAAACGGGGCTCCTCTGGATGTGGGCGGGACTCTCGTGCTTCCTCTTGAGTGGAGTCGCGTATGTCGGGGAACTTCTTGAGTTGCAGCAAGGGTGTGAAGGACCCTTTGGAAGTTCCAGAGGTTAGGTGTGAGTAGCCTCGAGACGCCTCAGCGGAAATTGGCCTCATCTCGCCTGGAGGGGAGAACCTCCTGGATTTTCTCGAGTTGCGGCAGGTGCTCTCGACTTACGACGGGGACCTAATTGACCCGCTCTGGTGGCCTCAGGAAAGGACAGTCCCCTTGCGAGTTACTCGGCGGCTTCTCGGGGGCCTCTCGGGTTTCCTCTCCCGTCGATGCTGGGGCCTAAGACCTTGTGTTGGGTCAGTGCCGTAACCTGAGGATTCCTCTCCAGTGCTGACATGGATCTTAGGGTACTTCTGGAATCTCCCCAGGGAAGTCAGTCCTCGTCTCGAGTGGGGGCATGCACGTGCGATTTCCTCCCGAGCTGTAGCCACAGTGTCCCGCTTCCCTTCGCGTGGATCAAGGGATCAGGGGCTTTCCCTCGAGGCTTTCCCACGAGGCTTTCCCACGAGCCTTTCCCACAGGGCTGTCCCACGTGCCACCGTGTTGTGAGTCGATCCTCGGCTTGAAAGTCGAGGCAGTGCAAGGAAAACAGGTTTCCCTGGAATGGACTGAGACATCTGGGGGACTCTGGGAATGTGGCACGACCCTGGAGTTCCTCTCGCCTTTCCTGTGGAGAGCGCCTCCACTTGAGATGCGACGGGAACGCCGGGAATTCTTTCCCGAACACGCAGGGAAAGGATCCCTCCTCTCGAGCTAGGAGGCGGAAACGGGGCTCCTCTGGATGTGGGCGGGACTCTTGTGCTTCCTCTCGAGTGGAGACGGGTATGTCGCTGAACTTCTTGAGTTGCAGCAAGGGTGTGAAGGACCCTTTGGAAGTTCCAGAGTTTAGGTGTGATTAGCCTCTAGACGCCTCAGCGGGAATGGGCCTCATCTCGCCTGGACGGGAGAACATCCTGGATTTTCTCGAGTTGCGGCAGGTGCTCTCGACTTTCGACGGCGACCTCAGGGACCCGCTCTGGTGGCCTCAGGAAAGGCCAGTCCCCTTGAGAGTTGCTCGGGGGCCTGTCGAGGGCCTCTTGGGTTTCCTCTCCCGTCGATGCTGGGGCCTAAAACCTTGTGTGTAGTCAGTGCCAGAACCTGAGGATTCCTCTCCAGTGCTGACATGGATCTTGGGGTACTTCTGGAGTCTCCCCAGGGGAGTCAGTCCTCGTCTCGAGTGGGGGCATGCACGTGTGCTTTCCTCCCGAGCTGTAGCAGCAGTGTCACGCTTCCCTTCGCGTGGATCAAGGGATCAGGGGCTTTCCCTCGAGGCTTTCCCACGAGACTTTCCCACGAGGCTTTCCCACAGGGCTGTCCCACATGCCACGGTGGTGTGAGTCGATCCTCGGCTTGAAAGTCGAGGCAGTGCAGGGAAAACAGGTTTCCCTGGAATGGACTGAGACATCTGGGGGACTCTGGGAATGTGGCACGACCCTGGAGTTCCTCTCGCCTTTCCTGGGGAGAGCGCCTCCACTTGAGATGCGACGGGAACGCCGGGAATTCTTTCCCGACCACGCAGGGAAAGGATCCCTCCTCTCGAGCTAGGAGGCGGAAACGGGGCTCCTCTGGATGTGGGCGGGACTCTCGTGCTTCCTCTCGAGTGGAGTCGGGTATGTCGGGGAACTACTTGAGTTGCAGCAAGGGTGTGAAGGACCCTTTGGAAGTTCCAGAGTTTAGGTGTGATTAGACTCGAGACGCCTCAGCGGAAATGGGCCTCATCTCGCATGGACGGGAGAACCTCCTGGATTTTCTCGAGTTGCGGCAGGTGCTCTCGACTTACGACGGCGACCTCAGGGACCCGCTCTGGTGGCCTCAGGAAAGGCCAGTCCCCTTGCGAGTTGCTCGGGGGCCTCTCGGGGGATTCTTGGGTTTCCTCTCCCGTCGATGCTGGGGCCTAAAACCTTGTGTGGATTCAGTGCCGGAAACCTGAGGATTCCTCTCCAGTGCTGACATGGATCTTGGGGTACTTCTGGAGTCTCCCCAGGGGAGTCAGTCCTCGTCTCTAGTGGGGGCATGCACGTGCGCTTTCCTCCCGAGCTGTAGCAGCAGTGTCACGCTTCCCTTTGCGTGGATCAAGGGATCAGGGGCTATCCCTCGAGGCTTTCCCACGAGACTTCCCACGAGGCTTTCCCACAGGGCTGTCCCACATGCCACCGTGGTGTTAGTCGATCCTCGGCTTGAAAGTCGAGGCAGTGCAGGGAAAACAGGTTTCCCTGGAATGGACTGAGACATCTGGGGGACTCTGGGAATGTGGCACGACCCTGGAGTTCCTCTCGCCTTTCCTGTGGAGAGCGCCTCCACTTGAGATGCGACGGAAACGCCGGGAATTCTTTCCCGAACACGCAGGGAAAGGATCCCTCCTCTCGAGCTAGGAGGCGGAAACGGGGCTCCTCTGGATGTGGGCGGGACTCTCGTGCTTCCTCTCGAGTGGAATCGGGAATGTTGCGGAACTTCTTGAGTTCCAGCAAGGGTGTGAAGGACCCTTTGGAAGTTCCAGAGTTTAGGTGTGATTAGCCTCGAGACGCCTCAGCGGAAATGGGCCTCATCTCGCCTGGACGGGAAAACCTCCTGGATTATCTCGAGTTGCGGCAGGTGCTCTCGACTTACGACGGCGACCTCAGGGACCCGCTCTGGTGGCCTCAGGAAAGGCCAGTCCCCTTGCGAATTGCTCGGGGGCCTCTCGGGGCCTCTTGGGTTTCCTCTCCCGTCGATGCTGGGGCCTAAAACCTTGTGTGGAGTCAGTGCCGGAACCTGAGGATTCCTCTCCAGTGCTGACATGGATCTTGGGGTACTTCTGGAGTCTCCCCAGGGGAGTCAGTCCTCGTCTCGAGAGGGGGCATGCACGTGCGCTTTCCTCCCGAGCTGTAGCAGCAGTGTCACGCTTCCCTTCGCGTGGATCAAGGGATCAGGGGCTTTCCCTCGAGGCTTTCCCATGAGGCTTTCCCACGAGGCTTTCCCACAGGGCTGTCCCACGTGCCACCGTGGTGTGAGTCGATCCTCGGCTTGAAAGTCGAGGCAGTGCAGGGAAAACAGGTTTCCCTGGAATGGACTGACACATCTGGGGGACTCTGGGAATGTGGCATCGACCGTAGGAGTTCGTCTCGCCTTTCCTGTGGAGAGCGCCTCCACTTGAGATGCGACGGGAACGCCGGGAATTCTTTCCCGACCACTGCAGGGAAAGGATCCCTCCTCTCGAGCTAGCAGGCGGAAACGGGGCTCCTCTGGATGTGGTCGGGACTCTCGTGCTTCCTCTCGAGTGGAGTCGGGTATGTCGGGGAACTTCTTGAGTTGCAGCAAGAGTGTGAAGGACCCTTTGGAAGTTCCAGAGTTTAGGTGTGATTAGACTCGAGACGCCTCAGCAGAAATGGGCCTCATCTCGCCTGGAGGGAGAACCTCCTGGATTTTATCCAGTTGCCGCAGGTGCTCTCGACTTACGATGGGGACCTCAGGGACCCCCTCTGGTGGCCTCAGGAAAGGCCAGTCCCCATGCGAGTTGCTCGGGTGCCTCTCGGGGGCCTCTCGGGTTTCCTCTCCCGTCGATGCTGGGGCCTAAGACCTTTTGTGGAGTCGGTGCCGGAACCTGAGGTTTCCTCTCCAGTGCTGACATGGATCTTGGGGTACTTCTGGAGTCTCCCCAGGGGAGTCAGTCCTCGTCTCGAGAGGGGGCATGCACGTACGCTTTCCTCCCGAGCTGTAGCAGTACTGTCACGCTTCCCTTCGCGTGGATCAAGGGATCTGTGGCTTTCCCTCGAGGCTTTCCCACGAGGTCTTTCCCACAGGGCTGTCCCACATGCCACCGTGGTGTGAGTCGATCCTCGGCTTGAACGTCCAGGCAGTGCAGGGAAAACAGGTTTCCTAGGAATGGACTGATACATCTGGGGGACTCTGGGAATGGTGGCACGACCCTTGATTCCCTCTCGCCTTTCATGTGGAGAGCGCCTCCTCTTGAGATGCGACGGGAACGCCGGGATTCGTTCCCGACCACGCAGGGGAAGTATCACTCCACTCGATCTAGGAGGCCGAAACGGGGCTCCTTTGGATGTGTGCGTAACTCTCGTGCTTCCACTCAATTGGAGACGGGTATGTCGGGGAACTTCTTGAGTTGCAGAAAGGGTGTGAAGGACCCTTTGGAAGTTCCAGAGTTTAGGTGTGATTTGCCTCGAAACGCCTCAGCGGAAACGGGCCTCATCTCGCCTGGAGGGGAGAACCTCCTGGATTTTCTCCAGTGTCGGCAGGTGCTCTCGACTTACGACGGGGACCACACGGACCCGCTCTGCTGGCCTCAGGAAAGGCCACTCCCCATGCGAGTTGCTCGGGGTCCTCTAGGGATTCCTCTCCCGTCGATGCCGGGGCCTAAGACCTTGTGTGGAGTCGGTGCCGGAACCTGAGGATTCCTCTCCATTGCTGACATGGATCTTGGGGTACTTCTGGAGTCTCCCAAGGGGAGTCAGTCCTCGTCTCGAGTGGGGGCATGCATGAGCCTTTTGTCCCGAACTGTAGCAGCAATGTCACACTTCTATTCGCGTGGATCAAGGGATCTGTGGCTTTCCCTCGAGGCTTTCCCACAAGGCTTTCCCACGAGGATTTCCCAAATGGCTGTCCCACGTGTCCACCATGGTGTGAGTCGATCCTGGGCTTGAAAGTCGAGGAATTGCAGGGAGAACAGGTTTCCCTGGAATGGACTGAGACATGTGGGGGTCTCTGGGAATGGTGGCACGACCCTGGAGTTCCTCTCGCCTTTCCTGTGGAGAGCGCCTCTTCTTGACATGCTATGGGAACCCCGGGAATTCTTTCCCGACCACGCACGGAAAGGATCCCTCCTCTCGAGCTAGGAGGCGGAGACTGGGCTCCTCTGGATGTGGGCGGGACTGTCGTGCTTCCTCTCGAATGGAGACGGGTATGTCGGGGAACTACTTGAGTTGCAGTAAGGGTGTGAAGGACCCTTTGGAAGTTTCAGAGGTTAGGTGTGATTAGCCTCGAGACACATCAGCGGAAATGGGCCTCATCTCGCCTGGAGGAGAGAACCTCCTGGATTTTCTCGAGTGTCGGCAGGTGCTCTCGACCTAGGAAGGGGACCATAGGGACCGCTCTGCTGGCCTCAGGAAAGGCCAGTCCCCATGCGAGTTGCTCGGGGGCCTCTAGGGATTCCTCTCCCGTCGATGCCGGGGCCTAAGACCTTGTGTGGAGTAGGTGCCGGAACCAGAGGATTCCATCTCCAGTGCTGACATGGATCTTGGGGTACTTCTGGAGTCTCCCCAGGGGAGTCAGTCCTCGTCTCGAATGGGGGCATGCACGTGGGCTTTCCTCCCGAGCTGTAGCAGCACTGTCACGCTTCCCTTCGCGTGGATCAAGGGATCTGTGGCTTTCCCTCGAGGCTTTCCCACGAGGCTTTCCCACGAGGCTTTCCCACAGGGCCGTCCCACGTGCCACCGTGGTGTGAGTCGATCCTCGGCTTGAAAGTCGAGGCAGTGCAGGGAAAACAGGTTTCCCTAGAATGGACTGAGACATCTGGGGGACTCTGGCAATGGTTGCACGACCCTGGAGTTCCTTTCGCCTTTCCTGTGGAGAGCGCCTCCACTTGAGATGCGACGGGAACGTCGGGAATTCTTTCCCGACCACGCAGGGAATGGATCCCTCCTCTCGAGCTAGCAGGCCGAAACGGGGCTCCTCTGGATGTGGGCGGGACTCTCGTGCTTCCTCTCGAGTGGAGACGGGTATGTCGGGGAATTTCTTGAGTTGCAGTAAGGGTGTGAAGGACCCTTTGGAAGTTCCAGAGTTTAGGTGTGATTTGCCTCGAAACGCCTCAGCGGAAACGGGCTTCTTGTCGCCTGGAGGGGAGAACCTCCTGGATGTTCTCGAGTTGCGGCAGGTGCTCTCGACTTACGATGGGGACCATCAGGGACCCGCTCTGGTGGCCTCAGGAAAGGCCAGTACCCTTGAAAGTTGCTCGGGGGCCTCTCGGGATTCCTCTCCGGTCGATGCCGGGGCCTCAGACCTTGTGTGGAGTCGGTGCCGGAACCTGAGGATTCCTCTCCAGTGCTGACATGGATCTTGGGGTACTTCTGGAGTCTCCCGCGGGGAGTCCGTCCTCGTCCGAGTGGGGGCATGCACGTGTGCTTTCGTCCCGAGCTGTAGCAGCAGTGTCACGCTTCATTTCCCGTGGATCAAGGGATCTGTGGCTTTCCCTCGAGGCTTTCCCATGAGGCTTTCCCACGAATCTTTCCCACAGGGCTCTCCCACGAGCCACCGTGGTGTGAGTCGATCCTCGGTTTGAAAGTCGAGGCAGTGCAGGGAAAACAGGTTTCCCTGGAATGGACTGAGACATCTGGGGGACTCTGGGAATGTGGCACGACCATGGAGTTCCTCTCGCCTTTCCTGTGGAGAGCGACTCCACTTGAGATGCGACGGGAACGCCGGGAATTCTTTCCCGACCACACAGGGAAAGGATCACTCCTCTCGAGCTAGGAGGCGGAAACGGGGCTCCTCTGGATGTGGGCGGAACTCTCGTGCTTCCTCTCGAGTCGAGACGGGTTTGTCAGGGAACTTCTTGAGTTGCAGCAAGGGCGTGAAGGACCCTTTGGAAGTTCCAGAGGATAGGTGTGATTAGCCTTGAAATGCCTCAGCGGAAATAGGCCTCATCTCGCCTGGAGTGGAGAACCTCCTGGATTTTCTCGAGTTGCAGCAGGTGCTCTCGACTTAAGACGGGGACCTCAGGGACCCGCTCTGGTGGCCTCAGGAAAGGCCAGTCCCCATGCGAGTTGCTCGAGGGCCTCTCGGGATTCCTCTCCCGTCGATGCTGGGGCCTAAGACCTTCTGTGGACTCAGTGCCGGAACCTGAGGATTCCTCTCCAGTGCAGACATGGATCTTTGGGAACTTCTGGATTCTCCCTAGGGCAGTCAGTCCTCGTCTCGAGTGGGGGAATGCACGTGCGCTTTCCTCCCGAGCTGTAGCAGTAGTGTCGCGCTTCCCTTCGCGTGGATCAAGGGATCTGTGTCTTTCCCTCGAGGCTTTCCCATGAGGCTTTCCCACAAGGCTCTCCCACGTGCCACCGTGGTGTGAGTCGATCCTCCGCTTGAACATCGAGACAGTGCAGGGAAAACAGGTTTCCCTGGAATGGACTGAGACATCCGGGGGACTCTGGGGATGTTGGCACGACCCTGGAGTTCCTCTCACCTTTCCTGTGGAGATCGCCTCCTCTTGAGATGCAACGGGAACGCCGGGAATTCTTTCCCGACCACGCTGGGAAAGGATCCCTCCCCTCGAGCTAGGAGGCGGAAGCGGGGCTCCTCTGGATGTGAGAGGGACTCTCGTGCTTCCTCTCGAGTGGAGACGGGTATGTCAGGGAACTTCTTGACTTGCAGCAAGAGTGTGAAGGACCCTTTGGAAGTTCCAGATGTAAGATGTGATTAGCCTCGAGACGCCTCAGCGGAAATGGGCCTCATCTCGCCTGCAGGGGAGAACCTCCTGGATTTTCTCGAGTTGCGACAGGTGCTCTCGACTTATGATGGGGACCTTAGGGACCCGGTCTGGTGGCCTCAGGAAAGGCCAGTCCCCATGCGAGTTGCTCTGGGGCCTCTCGGGATTCCTCTACCGTAGATGCCGGGGCCTAAGACCTTGTGTGGAGTCGGTGCCGGAACCTGAGGATTCCTCTCCAGTGCTGACATGGATCTTGGGGTACTTCTGGAGTCTCCCCAGGGCAGTCAGTCCTCTACTCGAGTGGGGCCATGCACGTGCGCTTTCCTCCCGAGCTGTAGCAGCAGTGTCACGCTTCCCTTCGCGTGGATCAACGGATCTGTGGCTTTCCCTCGAGGCTTTCCCAAGAGGCTTTCCCACGAGGCTTTCCCACAGGGCTGTCCCACGTGCCACCGTGGTGTGAGTCGATCCTCGGCTTGAAAGTCGAGGCAGTGCAGGGAAAACAGGTTTCCCTGGAATGGACTGAGACATCCAGGGTACTCTGGCAATGGTGGCACGACCCTGGAGTTCCTCTCGCCTTTCCTGTGGAGCGCGCCTCCTCTTGAGATGTGACAGGAACACCGGGAATTCTATCCCGATCACGCAGGGAAAGGATCCCTCCTCTCGAGCTAAGAGGCGGAAACGGGGCTCCTCTGGATGTGGGCAGGACACTCGTGCTTCCTCTCGAGTGGAGACGGGTATGTCGGGGAACTTCTTGAGTTGCAGTAAGGGTGTGAAGAACCCTTTGAAATGTCCAGAGGTAAGGTGAGATTAGCCTGGAGATACCTCAGCGGAAATGGGCCTCATTTCGCCTGGAGGGGAGAACCTCCTGGATTTTCTCGAGTTGCGGCAGGTGCTCTCGACTTACGACGGGGACCTAAGGGACCCGCTGTGGCTGGCCTCAGGAAAGGCCAGTCCCCATGCGAGTTGCTCTGGGGCCTCTCGGGATTCCTCTCACGTCGATGCAGGGGCCTAAGGCCTTGTGTGGAGTCGGTGCCGGAACCTGAGGATTCCTCTCCAGTGCTGACATGGAACTTGGGGTACTTCTGGAGTCTCCCCAGGGGTGTCAGTCCTCGTCTCGAGTGGGGCCATGCACGTGCGCTTTCCTCCCGAGCTGTAGCAGCAGTGTCACGCTTCCCTTCGCGTAGATCAAGGGATCTGTGGCTTTCCCTCGAGGCTTTCCCACGAGGCTTTCCCACGAGGCTTTCCCACAGGGCTTTCCCACGTGCCACGGTGGTGTGAGTCGATCCTCGGCTTGAAAGTCAACGCAGTGCAGGGAAAAAAGTTTTGCCTGGAATGGACTGAGACATCTGGGGGACTCAGGGAATGGTGGCACGACCCTGGAGTTCCTCTCGCCTTTCCTGTGGAGAGCGCCTCCTCTTGAGATGCGACGGGAACGCCGGGAATTCTTTCCCGACCACGCAGGGAAAGGATCCCTCCTCTCGAGTTAGCAGGCGGAAACGGGGCCACTCTGGATATGGGCGGGACTCTCGGATTCCTCTTGAGTGGAGACGGGTATGTCGGGGAACTTCTTGAGTTGCAGCAAGGGTGTGAAGGACCCTTTGGAAGTTCAAGAGTTAAAGCGTGATTACCTCCTAGTTGCCTCAACGGAATGGGCCTCATCTCGCCTGGAGGGGAGAATCTCCTGGATTTTCTCGAGTTGCGGCAGGTGCTCTCGACTTACGATGGGGACTTCAGGGACCCGCTCTGGTTGCCTCATGAAAGGCCAGTCCCCATGGGAGTTACTACGGGGGCCTCTCGGGATTCCTCTCCCGTCGATGCCAGGGCCTAAGACCTTGTGTGGAGTCGTGACGGAACCTGAGGATTCCTCTCCAGTGCTGACATGGATCTTGGGGTACTTCTGGAGTCCTCCCCAGGGGAGTCAGTCCTTGTCTCGAGTGGGGCATGCACGTGCGCTTTCCTCCCCAGCTGTTGCAGCAGTGTCACGATTCCCTTCAAGTGGATCAAGGGATCATTGGCTTTCCCTCGAGGCTTTCCCACAGGCTGTCCCACAGGGCTGTCCCACGTGCCACCGTGGTGTGAGTCGATCCTCGGCTTGAAAAGTCGATGCAGTGCAGGGAAAACAGGTATCCCTGGAATGTACTGAGACATCTGGGGGACTCTGGGAATGGTGGCACGACCCTGGAATTCCTCATCGCCTTTTCCTGTGGAGAGTCGCCTCCTCTTGAGATGCCGACGGGAAATGCCGGGAATTCTTTCCCGAGCACGCAGGGAAAGGATCCCTCCTCTCGAGCTAGGAGGCGGAATCTGGGCTCCTCTGGATGTGTCGGGGACTCTCGTGCTTCCTCTCGGAGTGGAGACGGGTATATCGGGGAACTTCTTGAGTTGCAGCAAGGGTGTGAAGGACCCTTTGAAGTTCCAGAGGTCTGGTGTGATTAGCCTCAGACGCCTCAGCGGAATGGGCCTCATCTCGCCTGGAAGGTAGAACCTCCTGGATTTTCTCGAGTTGCGGCAGGTGCTCTAGACTTATGACGGGGACCTCAGGACGCGCTCTGGTGGCCTCAGGAACGGCCATTCCTTGCGAGTTACTCGGGGCCACTCGGGATTCCTCTCCGTCGATGCCAGGGCCTAAGACCTTGTGTGGAGTCGTGCCAGAACCTGAGGATTCCTCTCCAGTGCTGACATGGATCTTGGGTATTCTGGAGTCTCCCCAGGGGAGTCAGTCCTCGTCTCGAGTGGGGCATGCAAGTGCACTTTCCTCCCGAGCTTAGCAGCAGTGTCACGCATCCCTTCGCGTGGATCAAGGGATCTGTGGCATTCCTCGAGGCTTTCCCACGAGCTTTCCACGAGGCTTTCCCACAGGGCTGTCCCACGTGCCACCGTTGTGTGAGTCGATCCTCGCTTGAAAGTCGAGGCAGTGCAGGGAAAACAGGTTTCCCTGGAATGGACTGAGACATCTGGGGGGACTCTGGGAATGGTGCATGACCCTGGAGTTCTCTCGCTTTTCCTTTGAGAGAGCGCCTCCTCTT
>NW_017215930.1:0-13549 GCF_001704415.2 Capra hircus
GCAGCCGAAGTTAATAGTGATGGAGCCTGTGCGATTGTTGTTCTCTCTTCGCGGCCCTGTGGGTTGGAGATTCAGACTGAGTTAAAGTAAAAAGCAGAGAGAAGGAAAGGAGAGAAGAAGAAAGAGAGAAAAAGACACGGGGGGAGCCTGAGTCCCAAGAAACACAGGCCGAGAGACTAGTTCGAAGAAAACTGGTCGAGAAACTGCCCATCCTTTATTGTTCATAAAGCCTTTTATACTTTTGATAAAACATGGAGTTCAATGGTAACACAAAATTATGTAGCGTTCGCACCCAGACTCTTTCTATACATCATTTTGTATCAAAGGCTCTGGTGAATTTACATTATCTTCTGGCCAAGAGGCTTGTTAAACACTTTTTGGCTCTCTTCCTTAATGAATGTTAATTTTGTTTCCTCTGAAGTGTTTTTTCTTTAATCTGCATTTCCTTAAAGCATTAAAGTTACATCTCTATAGAACAAAGGTGCAGTGGGTTATAACAAAGAAGGTACTTAACTCAAAGATCTAATGTTGCTAATACCAGGTCTACTACTTGTTTTTTTAATATACCAACTCTATCTAAAAATAAAGGATATGAAAATTTAGCAGCAAGCACTGACCCAAAAAATGAAACTTTTAATCAGTCCTATTATAAAGATTTTGACTCCTCAGATGCCCCTACATTCCTAGGATGTTTTAAGCTTCCTGTGCCTCCTGGGGAAAGGAGGCCTCAAACAATCACAGGCCCAGCTGTACGAGTCCTGCAGGCAGGCTAGAAAGCATTCAGAGGGGTTTTTGGATTGAAACACTCTTTCAAATGCAGAAGACTAAAGCCCTGAATTGACTTTTTCCAGAAAATGTCAGAAGAGTGGAAAAGCAGAGCAAAAAAGCCGGCAGATTTTTGTTGGGGTACGTGCGTAGGAACTTCCAGAGGGGTCCCTGAAGTCTGAACACACCATGCCTATGTCAGCTTTCTTCCTCATGACGTTATCACGGGCGGGAGTCCTCATACTGGCTCCCAGCATCAGTCCAATTCAGAGGAACCTGTTTTCCCTGCACTGCCTCGACTTTCACGCTGAGGATCAACTCACACCACGGTGGCACGAGGGAAAGCCCTGTGAGAAAGCCTCGTGGGAAAGCCTCCAGGGAAAGCCACAGATCCCTTGATCCACACGACGGGAAGCGTGACCCTGCTGCTACAGCTCGGGAGGAAAGCACACGTGCGTGCCCTCACTTGAGAGGAGGATTGACTCTCCAGGGGAGACTCCAGAAGAACCCCAATATCCATGTCAGCACTGCAGAGGAAACCTCAGGTTCCGGCCCCGAATCCACACAAGTTGTTCGGCCCGGGCATCAACAGGAGAGTTATCAAGAGAAGCCCCCCAGCATCTGGCATGGGGACTGGCCTTTGATGAAGCCACCAGAGCGGGTCCCTGAGGTCCCCGTCGTGAGTCGGGAGCACCTGAGCAACTCGAGAAAATCCAGGAGGTTCTCCCCTCCAGGCGAGATGAGGCCCATTTCCAATGAGGTGTCTCGAGGCTAATTACATCTAATCTCTGGAACTTCCAAAGGGTCCTTCACACCCTTGCTGCAACTCAAGAAGTTCCCCGACATTCCCATCTCCACTCGAGAGGAAACACGAGGGTCCTGCCCACATCCAGAGTAGCCCCGTTTCATCCTCCTAGCTAGAGATGAGGGATCCTTTCCCTGCTTGGTCGGGAAAGAACTTCCGGCATTCCCGTCGCATCTCAGGTGGAGGCGCTCTCCACAGGAAGGGAGAGAGGAACTCCATGGTCGTGCCACCATTCCAAGCGTCCCCAGATGTCTCAGTCCATTCCAGAGGATCTTGTTTTTACAGAGTGCTTAAACTTTCATGCCGAGGATCGCCTCACACCACGGTGGCACGGGGGACAGCCCTGTGGGAAAGCCTCGTGGGAAATCCTCTAGGAAAAGCCTAGAGGAAAAGCCACAGATCCATTGATCCACGCGACGGGAAGCATGACACCGCTGCTACAGCTCGGGAGGAAGGAGCATGCGCATGCCCCCACTCGAGACGAGGACTGATTCCCCTTGGGAGACTTCAGAAGTATCCCAAAAACATATCAGCACTGGAGAGGAATACTCAGGTTCTGGCCCCCACTCCACCGAAGGTCTTGGGCCCCGGCATCTACCGGTGAGGAATCCCGAGAGGCCCTCTAGCAACTCGCATGGGGACTGGTCTTCCTAAGGCCAACAGAACGGGTCCCTGAGGTCCCCGTCGTAAGTTTAGAGCACCTGCCACAACTCTAGAAAATGAAGGAGATTCTCCCCTTCAGGCGAGATGAGACCCATTTCCACTGAGACGTCTCGAGGCTAATCACACCTAACCTCTGGAACTTCCAAAGGGTCCTTCACACCCTTGTTGCAACTCAAGAAGTTCCAGGAGAGACCCGTCGCCACTACATAGGAATCACCAGGGTACCACCCACATCCAGAGGAGCCCCAATTCCCCCTCCTAGCTCAATGTGAGGGATGCTTTCCCTGATTGGCCGGGAAAGAATTCCTGTCGTACCTGTCGCATCTCAAGAGGAGGCACGCTCCACAAGAAAGGTGAGAGGAACTCCAGGGTCGTTCCACCATTCCAAGAGTACCCCAGATGTCTCAGTCCTTTCCAGAGGAACTTGTTTACCCTGCACTGCCTTGACGTTCACGCAGAGGACCGACTCACACGATGGTGGCACGTGGGACAGCCCTGTGGGAAAGCCTCATGGGAAAGCCTCGAGGGAAAACAAGAAACCCCTTGATCAACCCAAAGGGAAATTGACTCTGCTCCTAATGCTCGAGAGAAAAGCGCACGTGCATGCCCCCATTGGAGACGAAGATGACTCCCCTGTGGAGACTCCAGTAGTACCCCAAGATCCATGTCAGCACTGGAGAGGAAACCTCAGGTTCGGGCACCGACTTCAAACAAGGTCTTAGGTCCCGTCATCGACCGGAGAGGAATCCCGAGAGGCCCCTTAGCAACTCGCAAGTCGACTGGCATTTCCTGAGCGGACCAGAGCGGGTTACATAAGTCCCGGTCGTAACTGGAGAGCACCTGCTGAAACTCGAGAAAATCCAGGAGGTTCTCCCCTGCAGGCGAGATGAGGCCCATTTCCGCTGAGGCGTCTCCAGTCTAATCACACCTAACCTCTGGAACTTCCAAAGGGTCCTTCACACCCTTGCTGCAACTCAAGAAGTTCCCTGACATACCCATCTCCACACGAGAGGAAGCACCAGAGACCCGCCCACATCCAGAGGAGCCCCGTTTCCGCCTCCTAGTTCGAGAGGAGGGATCCTTTCCCTGCGTAGTCAGGAAAGAATTCCTGGCATTGCTGGCGCATCTCAAGAGGAGGCGCTCTCCACAGGAAAGGCGAGAGGAACTCCAGGGTCGTGCCACCATTCCCAGAGTCCCCCAGATGTCTCAGTCCATTCCAGGGAAACCTGATTTACCTGCACTGCCTCGAATTTCTAGCCGAGGATCGACTCACACCACGATGGCACGTGGGACAGCCCTGTGGGAAAGCCTCGTGGGAAAGCCACGAGGGAAAGCCACAGATCCCTTGATCCATGCAAAGGGAAGCGTGACACTGCTGCTACAGCTCGGGAGGAAAGCGCAAGTTCATGCCCCCACACAAGACGACGACTAACTCCCCTGGGGAGACTCCAGAAGTACCCCAAGATCCATGTCCACACTGGAGAGGAATCCTCAGGTTCCGGCACCGACTCCACACAAGGTCTTAGGCCCCGGCATCGAAGGGAGAGGAATCCTGAGAGGCCCCCGAGCAACTCGCATGGCGCCTGGCCTTTCCTGAGGCCACCAGAGCGGGTCCCTGAGGTCCCCGTCATAAGTTGAGAGCACCTGCCGCAACTAGAGAAAATCCATTAGGTTCTCCCCTCCAGGCGAGATGAGGCCCATTTCCGCTGAGGCGTTTCGACGCTAATCACACCTAACCTCTGGAACTTCCAAAGGGTCCTTCACACCCTTGCTGCAACTCAAGAAGATCCCCGACATACCTCTCTCCACTCGAGAGGAAGAACGAGAGTCCCGCCCACATACAGAGGAGCCCCGTTTCCGCCTCCTAGCTCGAGAGGAGGGATCCTTTCCCTGCATGGTCGGGAAAGAACTCCCGGCGTTCCCGTCTCATCTCAAGAGGAGGCGCTCTCCACAGGAAAGGCGAGAGGAACTTCAGGGTCGTGTCACCATTCCCAGAGTCCCCCAGATGTCTCAGTCCATTCCAGGGAAACCTGTTTTCCCTGCACTGCCTCGACTTTCAAGCCGAGGATCGACTCACACCACGGTGGCACGTGGGACAGCCCTGTGGGAAAGCCTCGTGGAAAAGCCTCCTGGGAAAGCCTCGAGGGAAAGCCACAGATCCCTTGCTCCACGCGAAGGGAAGCGTGACAGTTCTGCTACAGCTCGGGAGGAACGCGAACGTGCATGCGCCCACTCGAGACGAGGACTGACTCCCCTGGGGAGACTCCAGAAGTACCGCAAGATGCATGTCAGCACTGAAGAGGAATCCTCAGGTTCCGGCACCGACTTCACACAAGGTCTTAGGCCCCCGCTTCGAAGGGAGAGGAATCCCGAGAGGCCCCCGAGCAACTCGCATGGGGACTGGCCTTTCCTGAGGCCACCAGAGCGGGTCCCTGAGGTCCCCGTCGTAAGTCGAGAGCACCTGCCGCAACTGGAAAAAATCCAGGAGGTTCTCCCCTCCAGGCGAGATGAGGCCCATTTCCGCTCAGGCGTCTCGAGGCTAATCACACCTAACCCCTGGAACTTCCAAAGGGTCCTTCACACCCTTGCTACAACTCAAGAAGTTTCCCAACATACCTGACTCCACTCGAGAGGAAGCACGAGAGTCCTGCCCACATCCAGAGGAGCCCCGTTTCCGCCTCGTACCTCGCGGTCAGGTATCCTTTCTCTGTATGTTCCGGAAAGAATTCCCGGTGTTCCCGTCGCATTTCGTGAGGAGGCGCTCTCCACAGGAAAGGCGAGAGAAACTCCAGTGTCATGCCATCATTGCAAGAGTCCCCCAGATACCTCAGTGTGCCGGGGTCCAGCCCCGCTGGATCCAGGGAATTCGACGGATGGACGGCGCTGACGTGGAAAGTCTTGTGTATTTATTAATGTAAGATGAGATTAAGAAATTATAGGGTAGTAAGAAGATTAACTGGAGGAAAAAGGCTGAATAGCTAGGTTTACGCGGAGGCCAATAAAATTCCCGACAAGGAATTTTCTGGCGGACTCTGGGAATGTGGCTCGACCCTGGAGTTCCTCTCGCCTTTCCTGTGGAGAGCGCCTCCTCTTGAGATGCGACGGGAACGCGGGGAACTCTTTCCCGAACACGCAGGGAAAGGATCCCTCCTCTCGAGCTAGGAGGCGGAAACGGGGCTCCTCTGGATGTGGGCGGGACTCTCGTGCTTCCTCTCGAGTGGAGACGGGTATGTCGGGGAACTTCTTGAGTTGCAACAAGGGTGTGAAGGACCCTTTGGAAGTTCCAGAGGTTAGGTGTGTTTAGCCTCGAGACACCTCATCGGAAATGGGCCTCATCTCCCCTGGAGTGGAGAACCTCCTGGATTTTTTCCAGTTGCGGCAGGTGCTCTCGACATACGACGGGGACCTCAGGGACCCCCTCTGGTGGCCTCAGGAAAGGCCAGTCCCCATGCGAGTTGCTTGGGGGCCTCTCGGGATTCCTCTCCCCTGGATGCCGGGGCCTAAGACCTTGTGTGGAGTCGGGACCGGAACCTGAGGATTGCTCTCCAGTGCTGACATGGATCTTGGCGTACTTCTGGAGTCTCCCAAGTGGCGTCAGTCCTCGGCTCGAGTGGGATCATGCACGTGCGCTTTCCTCCTGAACGGTAGCAGCAGTGTCACGCTTCCCGTCCCGTGGATCAAGGGATCTGTGGCTTTCCCTCGAGTCTTCCCATGAGGCTTTCTCTCAGGGCTATTCCACTTGCCACCATGGTGTGATCGATCCTCGGCGTGAAAGTCGAACCAGTGCAGGGAAAACAGGAACCTCCTTCCCCACAGTAGGGGGTACACTGTCCCCTTGGTCGGGTATCTCCAGGGCACTCGCGCTGGGGGGTTGCCTGTGGATATGCGGGCCTCAGGCTCCACGTGAGAAAAGCCCCAAATGGCATTAGCTGCCAGTCCAGACGCTGGCCCCTCAGGTCTCTGGCCGGAGCCTTGGGCTCCAGGCAACTCAAAGCCCTCGGGGGTGGCACTCTGGGACTGCTGTAGGGAATGGACGCCAAGAGCCCACGGAGGAGTTGGGGAGGGGGCAGGGGGGAAACAGAGGCGAGGACAGCGAGGGATCTAGGTGGAGGCGCTGGAGAGAGCGTCTGGTGTCCCAGAATGCCTCAGAGGAGCCAGCGGGGGACAGTCGAGGCCCAGGGACCTGTGGAATGTGAAAAGGCGGGAAATCCCAGAGCAAGGCAGGCTGGGAAAGGGGGCGTTGGTGGCCAATTCAAAGGGACCTAGGGGCGTTTCCTGGGCGGTGAGCTCCCTTGGCACTGCTGAGGGCCCCTGATTGATCCACCCGGGATTGATCCCACCCCCCGCTGAGAGGGAGGGCCACAAACCAAAGCCCCCGAACTGCCCGCCCACCCCGATGGGCATCTTGGTGGTCCGGGGCACAGCCGTGCCCGGGAAAAGCCCACTCACTCCACGGGACTCCGTCCAGGGTCTCTGCTTGGAAAGAGGCCAGGGGCGGCCCCCTCCATCTACCCACCCAAACCTTATTGACGTCAATGGGGGCGGAGCCGCCTCCCGCTTTCCAGAGTCCTGAGCTGCTGGGTCCCCGCCCACTCGGCCAGCAGTCTGCAGCGTGCCCGTGTGCCTCTCCCACCATGGCTTCGTCCTGCTCCTCCAGCACCTCAAGCAGTACGTTTGCCCTCGGTCCCTGTGGTCGGGTCACATCTCAGGGGATTTGCGGGTGGCCTGGGCAAGGGCTCTCGGCCAACGTGTTGACCCCCCTCCCACCCGAGAACGGCGGGGACCCATCGGCCAGGCCCGGGGTTCCGAGGCGTCAGGTGTGCCCAAATTCGGAGGGCCTGGCATCGTTCGTTCATCTTGCTCCTTTGGCACACGCATGGCTTCTCCGTTCTCTTTTCTGGGAAGACAGTGTTGTTTCAGGGGGCGTGCTGCGGGGGCGGGGGCCTGGGTTGGGTGGTGGTGGGAGCAGGTGCTGTGCTGGGATGAGGCCCTTTATCCTCATATCTTCCTGTGGGAATGGGAGTCGGGGAGCTCTGTGGCCTTGCTGCCTTTAGTGGCTTCCTCTGCGCAGGGGCCTAGTGGCTTCTGCCTTTTGTCAGGCGTTACGGGGTTTGGGCTTCGCTTTGGTGGCCTTGGCCTTGGCCTTGGCCTGGGCCTGGGCCTTGGCCTTGCCCTTGGCGTTGCCCTTGCCCTTGCCTTGGCCTTGGGCTGGGCCTTGCCTTGCCCTTGAATTTGAACTTGACCTTGACCTTGACCTTGACTTTGAACTTGAACTTAACCTTAACCTTGAACTTGACCCTGAACTTGACCTTAACCTTGACCCTGAACTTGACCTTTACCATGAACTTGAACTTGAACTTGACCTTGACCTTGAACTTCAACTTGACCTTGAACTTGAACTTGACCTTGACCTTGACCAACAACCGGAGACCTCGAGATTTGCTCAGAGCACCGGAGGTCCAGAAGCAGGGCCCTGTATCTCCCCTTCCCTTTGTGATCATTGCAAAGACATTCCTAGCTGATAGCGGGAGTGCCCCTGAAGAAGCAAGCAGTGGGAGTGTGTTTGACACGACTGTGTGCCTTCCTGGCCTCATCTCCACAAGGGGCCTTTCCTCTCGAAGTAGGCCCCATGTCCCCTTGGGGAGGGTGTCATGCCTCTTTTCTCCTCACTGCCAAAGGGTGGAGCCAAGCTCGCTCTGTCAGAGGTACAAAAACAGCAATTGAATGGATTTTCAAGCTCTTGCTAGGCTGCACCCTTTCAGGGCCCACTTTACTGAAACAGGTGCTCTGTGGCCCCTGGTTGGGTATGCAGGGTTCACAAACAGGGTGAGATCCTGTCCAAGCCAAGAATTTTCCTGAAAGACCTAGGCTCACTAGAGCTCTCCTCCAGAGCAAAGGGGATAGAGGAGATGTATGGAGGAGTCTTTGCCTTTCCCTGTGAGTGTGGGGCTACTCCCTACAGCCCCAAGCTCAGAGATAACTGCCTCTAAGAAAGGAATGGCAAGAAGCGCTATTCTTGGAGGTTGGGACAGGGAGTTCGCAGCATGTGGGGAAAGAAAGACTTCTTCGGGGAAGAAGAGGCAACCACCGGGGGTGTGTTTGCAAGCCTCTATTTGGAAGGAACGGGTTTGCTTATACAACTCAAGACCTCCAGATCTGCTCAGAGGACTGAAGTTCCAGAGACAGGGCCATGTATCTCCCCTTCCCTTTGAGATCCTTGCAAAGACATTCCTAGCAGATCGTGGGAGTGCCCATGAAGAAGCAAGCAGCGGGAGTGTGCTTGACATCACTGGCTGCCTACCTGGGCTCAGCTCCTCAAGGGGCCTTTCTCTCCTGGTAGGTCCTATGTCCCTTTGGGAGAGGGTGGTGCCCTCTTCGCTCCACACTGCCAAAGGGTGGAGGTGGAGCAAACTCGTTCTCTCCGAGGTAAAAAAAAAAAAAAAAAAGACAAATTGGATGGATTTTTAAGCTCTTGCTATGCTGCACCCCTCCAGGACCCACTCGAGCAAAAACAGGTGCCCTGTGGCCCCTAGGTCGGGTATGCAGGTTCACACACCGGGTGGGATCCCGTCAAAGCCAAGAATTTTCCTGACAGACCTAGGCTCACTAGAGCTCTCCTCCAGAGGAAAGGGGACAGAAAAGACGTGTGTGTGGAGGTGGCTCTGCCTTTCCAGGTCCCAATCTCAGGGATAACTGCCCCTAAGAAAGGACCTGCTGCTACTGCTGCTGCTAAGTTGCTTCAGTCGTGTTCGACTCTGTGTGACGCCATAGACGGTAGCCCACTAGGCTCCCCCGTCCCTGGGATTCTCCAGGCAAGAACAGTAAGTGGGTTGCCATTGCCTTCTCCAATGCATGAAAGTGAAAATGAAAGTGCAGTCGCTCAGTCGTGTCCGACCCTCAGCGACCCCACGGACTGCAGCCTACCAGGCTTCTCCGTCCATAGGATTTTCTGAAAGGAACTGCAAGAAGCGCTTTTCCAGGAGGCTGGGAAAGGGAGTTCGCAGGATGTGGGGAAAGAGAGCCTCCTTCGGGGAAGAATAGGCGGCCACTTGTTTTGTGTTGCAAACCTCTATTTGGAAGGAACAGGTTAGCTTATACAAAGGGAGACCTCCAGATCTGCTCAGAGGACCGAAGTTGCAGAGGCAGGTCGGTGTAATTTCCCTTCACTTTGCGATCCTTGCAAAGACATTCCTTGCTGATAGATGATTCAGCAAGGGCCTTTGAGACTGTTGTTTTCTTTCCTAGGTAAAAAGATTCCTTCAGTTCCTAATATAGATATCCTAGAAATTATGTGACATCCGTGAAAATCTGATATGTCCTGGTCAAATGCTGTCAGTTATAATTCCAGTTATCATATTAAAGCATTTCAAGTCGCAGCAGTGACCAGATTACATTGTCAATTTCTATTTAATCAGGTTTTAACCATGTCCTCTATGGTTTCACACTGATGCCTTTGCAGAAATACTGCTACTTCAAGATATATGGAATATACTTTTTTTAAGCTTACCGATAATTTGTTTGTTTGTTTGTTTGTCTTCTGCTAAGCTGGTACCAGATGGAATTTAGTCTCCTCTCTAGGTTAAGAGAACAAAGTTTTCTTAGAATGCAATTTTTGATAACAGACTATGAATTTCTTTACCTTTCATTGATTTATAATTGTTTTCATCATCTGTTTTTTTACTTCGGTAAAGTAAATAAGCCTTATTTAAGATTTTGGTACATGTTGGATGGACTAAGCTTTCCCCACTCTTGCAAGTTCCCTTAACCCTTCAGATTCTTCTCGTGGGACCAAGATCTCACTTTCCTCCAGAGGGACAATCCAAGCTTTTTATTAGTTGACGTGCCCCTGACATCAGAGTCCATTTGAGCACGAGTTGGCCTATAATTTAGGCATGAAACTATGACTACATAAAGAAAAGGTGACTTTATGATTCAGGGATGGCCATGATATGCCTTGCACTTCAGAGAAAATGGGTTTAAAATGATTTTTTTTTCTTCAAAACTGCACAGCCAGTTCTTTCAGCATATGCAATTGAAAACATCTGGTCATTAGGTCAGTTTTCATTCCAATCCCAAAGAAAGGCAATGACAAAGAATATTCAAGGTGCTGCACAATTGCACTCATCTCACACACTAGTAAAGTAATGCTCAAAATTCTCCAAGTTCACATGAACTGTGAACTTCCAAATGTTCAAGAGGGATTTAAAAAATGCAGAGAAACCAGAGATCAAACTGCCAACATCCACTGGATCATTGAAAAAAGCAAGAGAGTTCCAGAAAAAATGACATCTATTTCTGCTTTATTGACTATGCCAAAGCCTTTGACTGTGTGGATCACAATAAACTGGGAAAAATTCTGAAAGAGATGGGAATACCAGACCATCTGACCTGTCTCTTGAGAAACCTGTATGCAGGTCAGGAAGAAACAGTTCGAACTGGACATGGAACAACAGACTGGTTCTAAATAGGAAAAGGAATATGTCAATGCTGTATATTGTCAGCCTGCTTATTTAACTTATATGCAGAGTACATCATGAGAAACACTGGGCTGGAGGAAGCACACGCTGGAATCCAGATTGCTGGGAGAAATATCAAGAATCTCAGATATGCAGATGACACCACCCTTATGGCAGAAAAGTGAAGAAGAACTAAAGAGTCTCCTGATGAAAGTGAAAGAGGAGAGTGAAAAAGTTAGCTTAAAGCTCAGCATTCAGAAAAACTAAAATCATTGCATCCAGTCTCATCACTTCATGGCAAATAGATGGGAAAACATTGGAAACAGCAGCAGACTATTTTTGGGGGCTTGGAAATCACTGCAGGTGATGGCTGCCTCCATGAACTTAAAACATATTTATGACTTGGAAGAAAAGTGATGACCCAAAATAGACAGCATATTAAAAAGCCGAGACGTTGCTTTGCCAACAAAGATCCATCCAGTCAAGGCTATGGATTTTCCATATGTCATGGATGGATATGAAAGATGTACTATAAAGAAAGTGACAGCTGAAAATTGGATGCTTTTGAACTGTGGTGTTGGAGAAGATGCTTGTAGGTCGCTTAGACTACAAGGAGACACAACCACTCCATCCTAAAGGAAATCAGGTCTGAATATACATTGGAAGGACTAATACTGAACCTGAAACTCCAATACTTTGGCCACTTGATGTGAAAGCTGACTCACTTGGAAGTTGCTTTGATTTGCCTGTGAGTGTGGGAGCCCTCCCTGGGCAAAGGGCCTCAGGGGTCATTGCCACTGAATCACGACTTCCAAGCAAGCGCATTCAAGCTGTGTGACATTCAGGAAGCAGGAGACTGGGAAAACTATCTTCCTTAGAGGAAGGAAAGTCATCCACAGAGAGTGTGTTTTCAGGCCTCTCCTTTGCAGCAAGTGTTTTGCTTCTCAGACATCAGAGCTGCAGGCTTGCTCTGAGGGCCTCAATTGCAGAGTCAGGGCTGTGTGTCTCACTGCACTTTCCAAGCATTGCAGACACATTCCTAGGTTGGAGCAGTGCTTCCCATGAGAAAGAAGCCCTCGGAGTGTGTCTGAGCGGCTGAGTGCCATGCTAGCTAGTCACCCTAGTCGAGGGCACCTTGCACATCCAATGGGCCCCCAGGCGAGTAGCTATGGACCGGCCCTTTGGTTTGAGAATATCCACCCAAGCTAGGGAACAAAGCTAGCTCTGTCAGACAAGTAGGAAAAACAGCAAATGGGATGGATTTTACAAGCAGTTGCTAAGTGTACATGACACCCGACCGTAGGGCCTCCCCCGGGATAAGAAATGCAAATATTTCGGACCTCTAGCCCAGTATCCAGATGTGTGCCAGGATAATTTTCCCCACATGCGAATTCAAAGAATGTTCCAGAACAGACCTACCAAGCTCACTAGCTCTCTCCTGCAGAGGAAATGAAATATTGTTGCTGGAACCACCGAAAAGATGCTGGATTCTTGGCTTTGGGCACGAGAAACGAATTCATCCAGGGCCACTCCAAAGACGAGGCTTGAATTTGCCTCAGGACTTCTTGATGGGGCAATCGAGTTTTATTAAAGGATAAAGGAGATAACGAGAAAAGCCTTTTGACAGAGGACATCAGCAGGCGGCACGAATACGCGTACCCCCTTGCTAAGTGTTCGTAATCGGAGTTATTACTTCCAATAAAGTAATGACACGACAAAAGATGTCTGCGAGGCTTTGTAAAGACTCCTAGACTACTCCCATAATTGACCATTTTAAGATAACAGGAATAGCCAGAAAGGTTTTTTCAGAGACTGTCCTCGTAAGAAGGTATGCATCGATTTTATATAATCCTAACAGCGAAATTAGCAGAAAACAGTTGTTGCCTTCCCCTTCTTCCTTGAGATATCTAGACCCCTCTCTCCCTGGGGACGCCTGAAACTCTTATGAACCTGCCTTTGGCATCCGATCTCCTCAGAAACATGATGAACAAGCCGCCGTTTGGAGCCTTCCTTTGACTTTCCTGGAGGCGAGGGACGCCTCCTGAGCACAGGGCCTCAGGGCCATGCGCCAATGAAAAATAATCTCCCAGCGAAGTGCTTATTTCAGCCCTGTGTGACTCTCAGCCCACACGGAGCGCTCAGAATACTCCTTCATTGGAGGAAGAAAGGCAGCCCAAGCAGTGTGTTTCTCAGCGCCTGTATTTGCCAGCAAGGTGTTTGGCTTGTTTAGACAGAAGCAACCTGCAGGCCTTGTTCGCACAGACATCAATTCCAGAATCAGCGGCCTTGTGTCTCCTGCAGTTTCCTGGCTTGCAACACATTCCTAAGTGAGAGCAGCCCTGCCCATGGCGAGCAGGCTGCCGGCGAGTGTGTCTGAGGAGGGCCGGTTCATGCGGGGTCACCCTGGCGAGGGCCACCCCTTGCTGCCACCGTCGCAATGGACCCAGGGTCAAGGAGTTGCAGGCCCAACCACCTGCTTCTGAAATCCCAAAAATGCGGGAGCACAAGCTCGCTCTCTGTCAGAGGGAAGAAAACAGCCAACAGGCGATGCGGTTTTCAAGCAGTTGCTAGGCGTTTACTGCGTTAGGGCTCCATGGAGGAACATGCGAAATTTTAAGCTCCCTACGATCTGGTATCCAGGTGCGGCTCCCAGGATTGATTCCCCGCCAGGGACCAGAACGTTCCAGACAGACTGGGCCTACTGCTCCCTCCTGCAGAGGAAAACATGATAGAAACAGCTGTTTGAGAGGTTGCCTTTGACTTCCCCTGGGAGGCTAGGATCCCTCCCTGGGTGCCAGGGCCTCAGCGGGCCATTTGCCGCTGAGAAATGCTCCTCTAAGCCAGACCTTGTGCAGCCTAG
>NW_017215931.1:0-13549 GCF_001704415.2 Capra hircus
TTTCTTCATAAACATTATATTATTTCTGCACAGCTTTCTTACTGGCATGAATAGAATATCTGCAATAATCACTTGTCACAGTGAAATGGATTCACATTCGATATCGATTCACATCTAGAATTGAATGCCATAGCTGTTTGATACTATTGCTTGAGTGAATGCAACTTATGTGACTTCACAAACTACAAACACGACTAACATAATAGGTATTAAAAAACCTTGAGTGACATGAGCGTGAAGACTTAGTAGAGTTGCTCTCAAGAATCATGATACTATTCTTCACTCCAGCCATAGGACTGGAATCTGTACATTAACACCCCTGCAAAAGAAACGGGAAGGATAGAATAATAATAAAGGAACTTCATAACTATATTCCTACTGTCAACATTCAACACTATGTTTTCTTTTCAACTGACTTTCATATTTGGTCTACTGTAACCTCTTCTGTGTTCATTTTATGCTAAACTTATTGCCAACAGTAAAATTACCATATGAGCTCTAATGAATTTTTTTACTTGCAAAGCTAGTGATAGAACCAAAGGCCAATATCTACATCAAACAGGAGGAATGGAATGGAAACTGTAAACAATTTTATGGAATAGCATTTCCGTGCTCCTATTCAGTCAAACGGACATTCCAAAGGATGTGATTTTTCTGAAAGTTTATTTCGGAAACTTGGAAGTGGATGACTGCAAACAATAAAACGAATAATATTGATACATAATACGAATAATATACAGTGGGTCATTCTTTTTTCTATTCTGCCACAGCTAACTGACTGGAAGTCAGTTGTCGTAACTACTACTAACAGAAGACCCTCACCGATGAGTGAAGATATATAGGAAAATCCATAATAGATCTAAAAACCGTCAAAGATAAAATGGTCATGAAAAAATACAGTGACAGTTTAGTTGGTATAAGAAACAGGATGATTATGAAAGCAAAGCCAACAATCATGGATAGGCCATGGAAGCCCGTGGCTGTCACGAGTGTTGACTTGTATCCTTCATCTGAGGTTGTTAAAAGTGCGTGGTAAAATCCAGAGGTTTGCAGCAGTGGTAACCTCCTGAGCAGACTGAAATCCAAAGGGTTTCCAGAATATCCTGACGATTTCCATCTACTAGGCTGTGTGGTGAGCTCAAGCAATACATACTCCAGAGGACAGAAGACAGACGTCTACTGCACTTAGGAGAAAGGAATGTTGCTGCTCGGCCTAGTACAAGTGTAGAAGCAACACCTCGGTGATTCGATCTTTAAAGACTCCATACATATGAGAAAGACTGGTATGAATAATCCTTCAGAAGCGCCTTCTCAGACCTCCTCCCATCATAAGCACAAGCATAATGAAAACACTGAGTTTTCATGGGCTCACGCAAAATTAGACTCACTTATGACTTTGCTTTGAGAAGAGTTGAACTACTCATTGTTTAAGAGAAATGACCCTTTCTTCTCTGAAGACTTGTGAATCATTCATAGGGTGTGGTGAATAAACTACTTAAGGATCTAATCCATAAAAATGCGATAGGCTAAGCACAGAGATGTTTTTCTCCCTTTCTCAAAGGATGGAACATTTTGTATTTGCACTGACTTTATGTCTTGACTTCATGTACAATTAGATATTGATTTTTTAGTTGACATACAATAGGACTAAAAATATCGATATAATACTGATAACTCATGTTGGTATGTGTGGTTGTCACATAGGATTCACAGGAGATTTAGATTCACAGTTGTCAACGTAAAGGATGAATGCTATTTAGCTTCTTCGTGACTCTAGACCACGAATGAAGAGTTTTCCTCAACATATTTCACTGAGGGAAATACAAGGATGATAGGCATAATACTATGCTTCGACTCACGGATATCGAAGCATTGTTCACAATACAGATCTGATTTTCGAAATCAGGGTTCTTTCAGTGTCCTTGAACAGCATTTGTTTTTCTGGATACAGAAGAAAAAACTCATGAGTATCAAACTGGTTCCCAGAAAACATGTGTATGAATTGTTATCTTCCTGAACCAGGGATCAAACCCACATCACTTCCACCTCCTGCACTGGTAGGCAGAGTATTTTTGATCAACTGCGCCACCTGGGAATCGACATACATTTCAAGGACCACTGCCATCAGCTTCTACTGTTCATGACCAAACTAGGAGAAACAACATTGGAAGAAGGACTCATAAGGGTACTCATAGGAAGTACTCATAAGTCAAGGAACCGTTCTACTGGGTCCTCTCGTTATTACTGGGACAAGTCAGTTCCTCCGATGATGATGGGTATAACTGAAAAATTATTACAAATGCATGGGATGCGATGTCTACATGATAAATGTGTTCCTCTTATACTATTGCTTCAGGGATGTCTACTTCCGCATGAACGACTGCACTACAAGGGATGCCTGCTATTCCAGCTCAAGCAACAGATAGTCAAGTGCAGATCATTGTCCTTTGTTGAAAATAATCAGCAGTTTGTCAACATAGGGAACATGCCGGAGGAACCCTTGGATGGAACTCTAAAAACAGGTTGGGCCCTCTTTTTTGCCAGGCCCTGCGATAAAATACAAATCAGAAAAAGAAAAATAGCATTTTTGTCAGGACTTCCTCATCTTTTCTTTCTCGGTAGCAGGAAGCAGACATTGAGGCCAGAGGACTGCAGGATTTCATTGTGAACTAACGTTGGGTGGGGTGGAGGCTCATCACTCTAGTAAGAATGTGGCTCACTAAAACGGAATTTCATTCACTTCATGGACATAGAGTTCTAGAATCCTTCATTAAGGAATTCAATAAGCTATATTTCCTTACACCTTCACAATCTCTTGGTTTACAAGAATGTCAATTGCTAGTCCAGCACTTATACAATGAGTGTTACAGGTAGTATGAGTGTATAAATGATGACGAGCAATGACAGGAAGTTTATTTATTCTCTGTTTGAATTCTTGATTTTTTATATAATTTTTTATAATATCCTTACAGATGTAAATATTTTAGTGACATGTATAAATACACGTTGAGTAGTGCTATGATAACTCATAGTGTTGCCACAATAAATATCATGGTTATTATGTGCTTTTCATATATTCCTTTGGAGATTCTCTTGCATTACACATCATCATAAGATATTTAATAGTTTCCTAAACTGTACAGTAGGTCCTTGTGGCTTCTTTTATATATGGTAATGTATTTGTTAATAATTCAAACAAAAACTGGTACACAAATATTCATAGTGACATTCACAATAGCTCAAAGTAGAACTCATTCAAGTGTCCGTTGGTGGGAGACTGAATATGCAACGCAAGGTATATTCAGAAGCTTGAACGGTATTCCACCATACAAAAAAGTACATTAAATGGTGCTGCCACTCTGCAAGACATTACACAAATGACTCCAAAACGAACACGTGGAAGAAATACATAGTTCGATTCCAATTCATGCTATGTACCCAAAAGGATTGGGAAAGGGGGCTGAAAAAAAATGGATACTCCTTCCGTCATACTCACAACAGCATGATTCACACTGGCAAACAAACAGAAGCAATCGAAGTGTCCATGGCAGCCAATTCCATAAACAAACTGTGGTATACACACAATGGAATCTGATTCGGCCCTTCAAAGTCAGTAATTCTGACAATGCGACAATGTGGACAAACCTTATGGTCATTAGATTAAGTGAAATAAACCAGACCAAAAAAAGACAAACGTTCTGTGATTCCGCTCATATGAGATATCCAAACAAGTCAAATCTGTCAGAAATAGCAGAAAGTGATTCCGACCGATCGAAAAGAGTTCATGTTTCATGGACCTCAGTTTCCCTTGGAAAAACTGACTTCCCATCATATCTCCAAAACCAATTAGACAAATAACTGGAAGCTATATCCAGTCAAATGAATGTAGACATAATGTTACAGTGTACACCAAACTCACTCAAACTTCTCAACAGACAAAAGGCAAAACTGTATCTGTGGCACCTCAGCTTAGCTTAAAACTGTATCTACGGTACCTCACTTCTGCTTATAAAATTTAACAACAACAACAACACACTAAAGGCTATCCAAAAAAGGATAGAAAACACATATAACATCAACTTTAAAAAATTAGAAATTGAAACGGTGAAAAACCTTATTCACAAAACTTAAACACAAGCCACAGGAAACTATATTTATAAAATAGATATCTGATAAAGGATTGTTCTCCAAATATACCAAAAAATCTAGAACAATCTCATAAAATATGTATACACCTAAACACCTGGCCTACAAAAATATAAAGATAGTAAATAAGCCTATCAAAAAGACTCAAAACCACATAGCATTAGGAAATGACAAACTAAAATAACAGTGAGGTAGCACTGCACACCTATTAGATCCAGTCAACTCAAGAAAAGGGGGTAGGGCACAGCTTCTCCGGTGGCTCAGTGGTAAAGAATCTGCCTGACAATGCAAGACACTCTAGTTCGATCCCTTACCCCAGAAGATCCCACAAGCCACAGAGAAACATAGCTGGATTTTTCCACAGCTAAACAAGGCTCACCTGTGACCTGAATCCTTCATGTCCAGCACTTACTAAACAGCTTTGAAAACATGTCCAGACAAAAAAGGATCGCATGATTATATACAACAGCTCGACTTGAATCACTACAAACTTTCAAATATCAGGATGTCTTCAGTAGATGACAGTGTAAACAAATGGGGATACATGCAAAGTGAAGGGGAGCAAATGCTACCACAAAATATACCACCTCAGCATGAGGATTAGTTGGACCCAATTAACTTTTATTTTTTTAGAGGACACATGATCATCTCTGAAACCCAAGTTCAAGACAGCTCTTCTGTGAGTCACATTTACCAGAGAAATCTCATTTCAAAGGAATCCTCTCTATATGCCAGATAGAAGGATGAGACACAGTCTTTTGAAACTCTTTTTTCTTTTCTATCGATAGGGAAAGCTAAGCCGTAAATCTGCACAGCCACCATACCCTTCCTTTCCTTTGGTTGTATTTTTTTTAAATATTTGTTTCTGTTTTCATTTGGCTGCGCCAGGTCAACCTTCATTGAGGCAAGCCAGATATTTAGCTACAGCATGCAAATTCTCTGTTGTGGCATGGGAGATCTAGTTCTTGGATCAGGAAATGAACCTGGGCCTCCTTCTTTGGGAGTGTCCAGTCTCAGCCACTGGACCACCAGGAAGTGCCTGTTTTGTTTTCAGATGAAGATGGAATCTAAGGTGATATCTTGGGCCATTTCAGTCACTGACTCAGTTTCCTGAGTTTGTCCAAAGCACGCACAAGGTGCACATTATTAAACTGGTTTGCAAAACAAGAAAAGGTTGTCTGCTACAACACTGTATGCTTACAAATATCTAAATGGTAAATGGCATAGTATTGATTTTTCATTACTATGGGGGGAGAAAGAATGCAGGATTCATACATGTTACAACACGAATAAATATTCAAACCATCTTCAGTGAAAAAAAAATCCACATAGAAAAGGCCACCCAGAACCCTTATTCACCATGTCTGCTTTCAATCCATCAAGTTTGTCCAAATAACTGAAAATCTCAGTAACACTCTAAATAAAGAAAAAAGGATGAAGATGGAAACAAAAGATATATTCATACACTTGAACATTGCAAAGTGGAAGTGGGCGGTGGATTACATTATAACGTAGATACCATATGATTTCCTGATTTTGGAGATTATGTGCTGGTTCTGCAGAAGGTACCCATTTTGGATAAAACACATAGAGTCTTTTAGATGATGTGGCAAATGCTAGCACTTGTTCCCATTGCTAGGCATTTTCTGTACATTTTAAATGACTGGAAAGTATACTAGGTTTCAAAACAACCATGTCAATACCACAAAAGAAATTTAGAGTAGACAGGCAGGAAGCTTTCTGATACAGGCCAAGACTTACCCAGACGAAGTTCAAGGGAAGCTGCGATGCTCACTGCCCTTGAAGGAGTCCACGTGGAATGAAGAAGTACTGTGGGAAGTCTCTTAGTAACCACCATGTCTTGGTCCTCTGGATGACCTACTGCAGGAGAAACAGATGTTACAGATAAAACGTTCCACATCACTTCACAAAATGTTGTTAGACTACTTTCAGTAAAGCTGAATCATTTGGGATCAATTTACAATCATATAATAGACTACCATTTACAGTCCAAAAATCACTTGCATTTCTAGACACTCATAACAATCAGAAAAAAAAATTAAGAAACTCCCACTTTAAAAAACATCTAGCAACAAACTTAATCAAGAACAAAAAGACCAGTAGTCAGAAAACTAGAAAGCACTGATAAAGAAACCAAAGAAAACACAAATACACAGAAAACTATTCCACGCTCATGCACTGGAACAATGAGGAATTAAAAGGTCCATTCCAACCAAAGTCATCAACAAATACACGGACTGCAATCACAAAATAACATTCAATGGCATTTTTCACAGAAATAGAAATATTCCTCATATTAGACTGCTACTGTTGACCAGGACCTTAAACGGCCAAAAAGACTCTGAGAAAGAGGAACACAGCTGGAGGCATCTTCCTATCCCTCTTCAAACTACATCACGGAGCTGTAGTGACCACCACAGTGAGGAACTGGCAGGAACACAGACACATGGACTCCAGGAGAGAATAGAGAGCCCAGAAACGAACCCACATGTACATGGTCAGTTCCTGAAAATCAAACCAGGAACGAGCGAAGAGGAAAGGACAGTCTTCTCAAGAAACAGTGACAGGAAAACGGCCACCTACACGGAAGAACATCAGTGTTCATCCTCTACATCATCTAACGCAAATCGAACTGAAAACCCACCGCTTTGCACACGGAGCTCTTTCCCCCTGAGTCCTCCGAGATGGACCTCCAGTCAGCCCTCAGCTGGACACAGGAAACGTCTACTCCGTCCTCATTTTCGCTCTTGCAGCGCCTCCCTGCTGGTGGGCACTGAGGCAACCCTGCTCCTCTCAGCCTGGATGCAGCCCTGTTATCCAGAAGCCTGAGCCCTGATGGTCCTGAGGAGACAAAGCTCCCGCCAGCTGCTCACGGGGCAGAGCCTAAAGGCAAAGCGTCCTGCGCCCGCGGGTCAGAGGGGGCTTTGGCGCCCCCCTGCGGGCCACAGGAGAAGAGCGGGCAGCCCGGCGCGCTCACAGACCTCAGAGGGCTCACCAGAAGCAGCTCTGCTGCGAGCACTCAGACTGGAAGCCCAAACTGAAATGGAGCAGAATAGCTCCATGACCCTCCGCAAAACATGGCTAAGGAACAATCAGAGCCTGTATGGAATGCAGCCATAAAAAGGAACACATGTGAGTTTGTTCTAATAAAGGGGAGGGAAGTCAGTCAAAGAGAGAAAAACATGGAATCTAGAAGGATGGTACTGACGAGTCTGTTCACAGAGCAGCAATGGAGGTGCAGACATAGAGAACAGACTTCCAGACGAGGGTGGGGAACAAGAGGGAGAGGGTGAGATGAATGGAGAGAGCAGCATGGATGCAGGTACACCAACCTTTGTAAATAGACAACCAATGGGAATTTGCTGTATGATTCAGGGAACTCAAACTGGGGCTCAGTAGTAACCTAGAGAGGTGGGAATGCGTGCGAGGTGGGAGGGAGATTCCAGAGCAAGAGGACATAGGTACACCTATGGTCAATTCATGTGGATGTATGACAAATCAAACCAATATTGTAAAGCAATGATCAATCAACTAAAAAGAAATAACTGTTTTTAAAAAATATGAACATACACACAAACTTTGCAACAAGGTAACTCCATTTTAAAAACTATTGAAATTTTAGAAAACTACAAACGTTCTACATGACCTTCGGTCTGGTGATCAGGTCTAACATACACAAAACAAGCCAACTTACCCAATTATGAATACAAATGAGTTAACACATTGCCTTTTATCATTTCATACATTTACCCTGTGGAGGACCTTACTCGAGAGAACCAAAAGAAACTGCTAAATGAACCACGGACCACCCACCCTGGCCAGGCAACAGAAAAAGAAAACACTTGCAGGAGTCATCTCACAACAGGAGGTCCTGGAAGGAACAAGGAACGAACGAACAATACACCAACCAGAATTCTGGAGAGGTCAGGAGATGGGAGGCTCCAGTTCAGAGGTCCTACCAACCTCCCAGGATGCACTTCGCTGGAATCCATCTCGGCTGAGTGATGCGTGTGCCCCAAGAAGGATCCCAATTCAGAATGCCTGGCAAGAGACAAACCAGAAATGAACCCGATGACCATAAAACCTGAGAGTGCGAGCCACGTGACAGAGTGGTTCTCTCCGTTTCCCTCACCCTCCTGCCCTCCACCCCGGCAGCCCTTCCCAATGAAGCCTCTCGCTTGGACAGCACTCCTCTCCTCAGACAACTCATTGCCCAGTGTCAGACAAGAACTCACTCTCAAGCCCTGGAAGGGAACCCCCTTCCTTCATCAAAAGCAATATCCAGGAGAAAAGAGCTTCCAAACGCTATCTTGCAGAGAAGGAAATCAGACAAGGCAATGGCAGCCCGCTCCAGTACCATTGCCTGGAGAATCCCACGGACAGAGGAGCCTGGTAGGCTGCAACCCCGGGGTCACTAAGAGTCGGACACGACTTCACTGAGTGACTTCACTTTCACTTTTCACTTTCATGTACTGGAGGAGGACATGGCAACCCACTCCAGTGTTCTTGCCTGGAGAATCCCAGGGACAGAGGAGCCTGGTAGGCTGCTGTCTATGGGGTCGCGCAGAGTCAGGCACGACTGAAGCGACGTGGCAGCAGCAGCAGAGAAGGAAATGGCACCACCTGCAGTACTCTGGTCTCAGAAATCCTAGGGACAGAGGAGCTTGGTGGGCTACAGTCCAAAAGCAGGGCATTTCTGACGGAGGAAACAGTCCCAGGGAAGCTGAGCTGCTCACCAAAGGCCCCAGAGCTTTGGATAGCACACCAGAGCTGTGGCTGAGGATTCCCAGCTGCCATGCCTCTTGATCCTGGCCTCTTTCACTAGATACGTGTGTGGAAAACTAGAATCTCAAATATGCCCTGGTGGTTCCATAGTCAAGAATCCACCTGCCAGTGCTGGAGATGCATGTGCGATCCCTAGGATGGGAAGATGCCACATCCTATGGAGCCCGTGTGCCACAACTGCCGAGCCTGTGCTCTAGATCCTGGAAGCCACGATGCCGAGTTCACATGCCGCAGCCACTGAAGCCCGTGAGCCTGTGCCCCTCAACAAGAGGACACACTGCAGTGAGAAGCCTGCAAACCACTCGTTATGGCCCATGCTCACCAAAACTAGAGAAAAGCCCACACACAAAGATGCAACACAGCCAACAATCAATAAAACTCTTTTCCTAAACAAATGCACATCTGACAAAGAAACTGTACTCGAATTGTCCAAGAACACTAGAGCAAACAAGCCCATTCATAATTGGTAACGACTGAAATAGACACCTGGCCACTGAGGGTATACTGATAGTAAACTATCATACAAAAACATACTCAAGATACTGGTGCGATGCACGCAGAGCCCCCTTTGAAAGACAATCTGACAGTTTTTTTTTTTTTCAGTAACCACGTGGGACAAGCACTGAATTCTGTGTATGACAAGCGGTGGAAGCCAGGTATCTTACCATTGGAAGGCAAAGTTCCAGATAAACAAAAGGAAACGTTACAATGTCCATGTCGTGGTGGATCAGGTTGGAGACATCATCACAAATTACCTTTAACTGAATATGTTCAAAGGTGAGCTGGAATACATGGAGATATCTCCTCAGCTGAGCATATTGAGCTCCTACATGTATGTTTTAAATATCATTCTCTAATAAAAGGGAACAGGAAACATCTCCGATGGCCTGGTGGTAAAGAAGCTGCCTACCGATGCAGGGAACACGGGTTCAATTCCTGTGTAGAAGATTCCACACGCCCAGGGGCAATGAAGCCCTTGAACAACTCTTGACGTTTGCATGCTCCAGAGCCCAAGTTCTGCACACAGAGAAAGCACTGCAATGAGAAGCCATGGCACAGCAACTAGAAGGTAGCCTCTGCTCACTACAACTAGACAAAGGAGCAATAAAGACCCAGCACAGTCAAAAATAATGTCATGTTAAAAAAGGACAGTTCTTTGAAGAAATGACTGAGACTAGGGTGAGACTGTAAATATATGAGCCAGGGTCATCTTCAATTATGAGAAATTAAAGAAACTAAAGACAACTATCAAGCTGTCCAAACGGATACAAATGAATGACGACACAGTGTTATCTGTATACACCAGCAAATAACAATCTGAAAGGGAATTGAAACAAACAATTCCCCTTCAATCACGTCAACATTAATAAAAGACTTTGCTATGGATGGAATGAGGATGACAAGACTGGCACACTGGAAATGATACATGATTGCTGAAAAATACCCTCAAGCCATGGACAGAGACTCCATAGCGATGACAAGACTTCAGTTGGCAATACCGTGGAATGCATCTGCCATCTGAAATGAAGATTCAATATGAATTACAAAAGGCTGAAAGTGGCTGCTAAACCACAAAAGATGCCAGCATTCTTGGCCTCCAGAGGAGAATTCAATCCAGGGCAAGTGACGAAGCTTGATGGCTCAGAGGTTTTCTGTGAAAAAGTTTGATTCAAGTAGAAAAGAGATCGAGAGAGCTGCTGACGTAGACATTCAAAGGGGAAGAAAGAGTACCCCCTGCTAGTCTTTAGCCAGATGTTATACAGCCACTAGCAGTCTGCTAAGGAAAGAAAGACAATGTCTCAGAGAATGGCACCAGGCCCCTCACCCACAGCATGCATTGAGATCACATTGGCAGCAGATGAGTCATCCCAGGCCAGAAAATGATGGACATGAATCTTGAAGAAAGGCAGATTTCCAAGCAAATATATAGTTTCATTCACAGAGGTTAAGAGAACCAGGTATGAGTAAGACAAACCGGTTTGTCGAGTCGTTTCTGAGCCCTTAGGGGGAACTGACCTGAAGACATTAACATACCTTAAGACAAACATTTCCATAAGAACAATGCATTGCTTAGTTCAAGTTTGAGAAAAGTTAAATTCAGGTGGAGCCAGGAGTTGTCATGGCAACACAGAATTTTCAGAGAAACCTTCTTTTACATTTGTATCAAGATGGAGAAAAAAAAAACCGCAGCCCTCTTTGGTCTCCTCCTGCCTCTTAAGAGAGAGAGAAAAAAACGTCTGACACTTGCAGTTTATTTTCTCTGTCTGGGAGACCCTGGCCTTCCTGCCTGTTATCCTCTCCAGGCCTGTAGGAAGCAATACACTCGGCTGCTTGGGAAAAGCGCGCGGTCTGAGCTGTATGCAAAGGGGTGAAGCGGTAAAACCCTCGGCCCCAAAGGCGAGGCTTTTCTGCGATCGCCATTTCAGTCGGCTCCGAGACTGCAAACAAAGGGCAGAAGACATGGTTCCCTGCTCCGCCGAGTCCGAGTTCCCTTACCTGTGGTCCACAGCCCTGCGCTCTGCTCGCTGGATGCCAATCGACGGGGACCCAGGAGCCCACGAAACGAGCAGTCCCAGCTGCAATGGCGAGCCCTGAGAGCACAACTGGGGACCCCTGGCCCGAGGCGCCGCCATGTTCACCCCGCCCCAGACCCGCTCCCGTGAGCCGCGCCCCTGACCAGCCGCCCAGGCTCGCCCCGCCCCGAGGCGCGCACGGTGCGCCCCGCCCCCACGCCCCCTGCCAGGCCAGGCCCGCGGACCGCGACTGCCTCCAGGGGAAACACAAGGACAAGCAGATCCACCCCACCGAGACAACCCAAGCTTTTTCTCAGCTCATCTGTCTATGATTTAGGGATAAGAAGCAAAGATGACCTAGGACAGCCATGATATTCTATAGAGCCAGACCCTGGGCGCAGAGGCTTGAAGAGGGCCCGGAGCGCTGCCTGAAACAGCAAGCCTCTGTAGCATAGCGGTTAGGCAGGCTGGTAAGTCAGGCAGACTAGGTCTGTAGGTCAGGAGTTCAAGTCCCGGGTTTAACTCTTTCCCTTTTAGGGGCGGGGGACCACAAGAGGCGGGGCTTAGACCAGAAAAGTTTCTTTTATTTTAGAGGTTTATTGTGAAGCTTAGGGTTAGGGTTCGGGCAACCCCCCAACTCGCTCGGGTTCGGGTTCGGGGTTAGGGTTAGAATTCGGGGAACCCCCTCTTCTTAGAGTTCGGGTTTGGTTAGGGTTCAGGTCAGGGTCAGGGTTCAGGTTACGGTTAGGGCTTAAAGTGAGCGCTAATGGGGCCCATAGTTCTTTATTAGCCTGCCCTGGCGGGCCGAGGCTTGAAGAGTGCCTGGGAGCAGCATGAAACCCGGGGGCTTTGTTAGCATAGCGGTTAGGCTGACGGCCGAGTAAACATGCAATCTGGCTTTGTGGGTCAGAAGTTCCAGTCCGGGCTTGCCTTTTTTTGCTTTGAGCGGATGGGGGACCGCAAGGGCGGGCTTAGGCCAGAAAAGTTTCTTTTTCTTTTAGAGTTTTATTGTTAGGGTTAGGGTTAGGTTAGGTGCCGGCATCCCCTCAACTTGTTAGGGTTCAGGTTCAGAGTTCGGGTTACGGGAATCCCCTCCCTTCTTAGGGTTTGGATTCGGGTTCGGGTTAGGGTTCAGGGTTCGGGTTTGGGGTTTGAGTTCAGGGTTGGTTCGGGTTCGCGGTTCTCGTTTGGGTTTGGGGTTCCGATTAGGGTTCAAGTTCAGCTTAGGGGTTTGGGTTTGGGATCAGGTTATGGGTTCTCGGTTCAGATTAGGGTTTGCAGTTGGGGTTTGGGGTTGAGGATCGGGTTAAGGGTTTGGGCTCGCGGTTTGAGTTTGGGGCTTGGGTTTGGGTTTGGGGATCAGGTTAGGGGTTCTCGGATTGGTTTAGAGGTTCGCAGTTGGGTTTGGGGTTTGAGGTTAGGTTAGGGGTTTGGGGTTTGAGGTTCACGGTTTGGGATTTGGGATTCGGGTTAGTTTGGGTTTGTTTGGGTTAGGGTTGGTAGGATTTTGGGTTCGGGTTAGGGATTCTCGGTTCGGGTTAGGGTTGGGCAGTTTAGGTTTTAGGGGTTTGGGTTGGAGTTTGGGATTTTGGTGAGGGGTTCGGTTTGGGGTTCCAGTTATGGGTTTGGGGTTTTGGGTTGAGGGTTTGGGGTTGGGGATTAGGGTTCGGTTTCTGGGTTGACGTTTGGGTTAGGGATTAGGGGGTTTAGGATTTGGGTTTGGGTTTGGGGATTCGGGTTTGAGGTTTCGATTAGGGGTTGAGTATGTGAGGTTTGTGTTCGGGGTCGAGATTTGAGGTTTGGGGTTTGGGTTCAGGGATTGGGTTCATGGTTTGGGTGGGGGTGTGAGGTGCAGTTTCGAGTTTTTGCTGTTCGGGTTAGGAATTAGGGGTTGGCAGTTCGGGTTCGGCTTAGAGGTTTGGGGTGTGCGGTTTTGGATTTGAGGTTTGGGTTCGGTTAGGGTTTGGGGTTGGGGTTCGGGTTAGCAGTTGGAGTTTGGGTTTGGGGGTTGGGGTTTCGGGTTTAGGGTTCGGTTTTGGTGTTTGCGGTTTGGGATTGGGGTTTGGATTGGGTTCAGGTTAGGG
>NW_017215932.1:0-13546 GCF_001704415.2 Capra hircus
TGTGATTAGCCTCGAGATGCCTCAGCGGAAATGGGCCTAATCTCGCCTGGAAGGGAGAACCTCCTGGATTTTCTCGAGTGGCGGCAGGTGCTCTCGACTTACAATGGGGACCTCAGGGACCCGCTCTGGTGGCCTCAGGAAAGGCCAGTCCCATGCGAGTTGCTCCGGGGCCTTTCGGGATTCTCTCCCGTCAATGACGGGGCCTAAGATCTTTGTGGAGTCGTGCGGAACCTGAGGATTCCTCTCCAGTGCTGACATGGATCTTGGGGTACTTCTGGAGTCTCCCCAGGGGAGTCAGTCCTCGTCTCGAGTGGGGCATGCACGTGCGCTTTCCTCCCGAGCTGTAGCAGCAGTGTCACACTTCCCTTTGCTGTGGATCAAGGGATCTGTGGCTTTTCCCTCGAGGCTTTCCCACGAGGCTTTCCCACGAGGCTTTCCCACAGGGCTGTCCCACGTGCCACCGGTGGTGTGAGTCGATCCTCGGCTTGAAAGTCGAGGCAGTGTAGGGAAAACAGGTTTCCCTGGAATGGACTGAGAAATCTCTGGCACTCAGGGAATGGTGTCACGACCCTGGAGATCCCCTCGTGTTTCCTGTGGAGACGCGCCTCCTCTTGAGATGCGACCGGAACGCCGGGAATTCTTTCCCGACAACGCAGGGAAAGGATTCCACCTCTCGATCTATGATGGCGGAAACGGGGCTTCTCTGGATGTGGCAGGACTCTCGTGCTTCCTCTCGAGTGGAGAGGGGTACGTCGGGGAACTTCTTGAGTTGCAGCAAGGGTGTGAAGGACCCTTTGGAAGTTCCAGAGGCCAGGTTGATTAGCCTCGAGACGCCTCCGCGGAAATGGGCTTCATCTCGCCTGGAGGGGAGAACCTCCTGGATTTTCTAGAGTTGCCACAGGTGCTCTCGACTTAAGACGAGGACCTCAGGGACCTGGTCTGGTGGCCTCAGGAAAGGCCAGTCCCCATGCGAGTTGCTAGGGGGCCCTTCGGGATTCCTCTCCCGTCGATGCCGGGGCCTAAGACGTTGTGTGGAGACGGTGCCGGAACCTGAGGATTCCTCTCCAGTGCTGACATGGATCTTGGGGTACTTCTGGAGTCTCCACCGGGGATTCAGTCCTCGTCTCGACTTAGGTCATGCACGTGCACTTTCCTCCCGAGCTGTAGCAGCAGTGTCATGCTTCCCTTCGCGTGGATGAAGAAATCTGTGGCTTTCATCGAGGTTTTTGCAGGAGGCTTTCCCACGAGGCTTTCCCACAGGGCTGTCCCACAGTGCCACCGTGGTGTGAGTCGATCCTCGGCTTGAAAGTCGAGGCAGTGCAGGGAAAACTGGTTTCCCTGGAATGGACTGAGACATCTGGGGGACTCTGTGTATGGTGGCTCGACCCTGGAGTTCCTCTCGCCTTTCCTGTGGAGAGCGCCTCCTCTTGAGATGCGATGGAAACGCCGGGAATTCTTTCCCGAACACGCAGGGAAAGGATCCCTCCTCTCGAGCTAGGAGGCGGAAACGGGGCTCCTCTGGATGTCGGCGGGAGGCTCGAGCTTTCTCTCAAGTGGAGACGGTTATGTCGGGGAACTTCTTGAGTTGCAACAAGTGGGTGATGTACCCTTTGGAAGTTCCAGAGGTTAGGTGTGATTAGCCTCGAGAGGCCTCATTGGAAATGGGCCTCATCTCGCCTGGAGGGGAGAACCTTCTGGATTTTCTCGAGTTGCAGCAGTTTCTCTCCACTTACGACGGGGACCTCAGGGACATGCTCTGGTGGCCTCAGGAAAGGCCATTCCCCATGTCGAGTTGCTCGGGGGCCTCTCGGGATTCCTCTCCTGTCGATGCCGGGTCCTAAGACCTTGTGTGGAGTCGGTGCCGGAACCTGAGGATTCCTCTCCAGTCCTGACATGGATCTTGGGGTACGTCCTGAGTCTCCCCTGGGGAGTCAGTCCTCGTCTCGAGTGGGGGCATGCACGTGCGCTTTCCTCCCCAGCTATAGCAGCAGTGTCAGGCTTCCCTTCGCGTGGATCAAGGGATCTGTGGCTTTCCCTCGAGGCTTTCCCACGAGGCTTTCCCTCGAGTCTTTCCCACAAGGCTGTCCCACGTGCCACCGTGGTGAGAGTCGATCCTCGGCTTGAAAGTCGAGGCAGTGCAGGGAAAAAAGGTTTCACTGAATTGGACTGAGACATCTGAGGGACTCTGGGAATGGTGGCACGACCCTGGAGTTCCTCTCGCCTTTCCTGTGGAGAGCGCCTCTTCTTGAGATGCGACGGAAACGTCGGGAATTCTTTCCCGAACACGAAGGGAAAGGATCCCTCCTCTCGAGCTAGGAGGCGGAAACGGGGCTCCTCTGGATGTGGGCCGGACTCTCGTGCTTCCTTTCGAGTGGAGACGGGTATGTCGGGGAACTTCTTGAGTTGCAGCAAGGGTGTGAAGGACCCTTTGGAAATTCCAGATGTTCGGTGTGATTAGCCTCGAGACGCCTCACTGGAAATGGGCCTCATCTCGCCTGGAAGGGAGAACCTCCTGGATTTTCTCTAGTTGCGGCAGGTGCTCTCGACTTACGACGGGGACCTCTGGGACCCGCTCTGGTGGCCTCAGGAAAGGCCAGTCCCCATGCTAGTTGCATGGGGCCTCTCGGGATTCCTCTCCCGTCGATGCTGGGGCCTAAGACCTTGTGTAGAGTCGGTGCAGGAACCGGAGGATTCCACTCCAGTGCTGACATGGTTCCTGGGGTACTTTTGGAGTCTCCCTAAGGGAGTCAGTCCTCGTCTTGAGTTGGGGCATGCACGTGCGTTTTCCTCCCGAGCTGTAGCTGTAGTGTCACGCTTCCCTTCGCGTGGATGAAGGAATCTGTGGCTTTCCCCCGAGTCTTTCCCACGAGGCTTTCCCACGAGGCTTTCCCAACATGGGCTGTCCAACGTGCCACCGTGGTGTGAGTCATTCCTCGGCTTGAAAGTCGAGGCAGTGCAAGGAAAACACGTTTCCCTGGAGTGGACTGAGACATCTGGGGGACTCTGGGAATCGTGGCACGACCCTGGAGTTCCTCTCGCCTTTCCTGTAGAGAGCGCCCCCTCTTGAGCTGCGATGGGAAGGCCAGGAATTCTTTCCTGAACACGCAGGGAAAGGAACCCTCCTCTCGAGCTAGGAGGCGGAAACGGGGCTCCTCTGGATGTGAGCGGGACTCTCGTGCTTCCTCTCGAGTCGAGACGGGTATGTCGGGGAACTTCTTGAGTTGCAGCAAGGGTGTGAAGGACCCTTTGAAAGTTCCAGAGGTTAGGTGTGATTAGCCTCGAGAAGCCTCAGCGGAAATGGGCCTCATCTCGCCTGGAGGGGAGAATCTCCTGGATTTTCTCGAGTTGCGGCAGGTGCTCTGGACTTACGACGGGAACCTCAGGGACATGATCTGGTGGCCTCAGGAAAGGCCAGTCCCCATGCGAGTTGCGCGGGGGCCTCTCGGTATTCCTCTCCCATCGATGCCGCGGCCTAAGACCTTGTGTGGAGTCGGTGCCGGAACCTGAGGATTCCTCTCCAGTGTTGACATGGATCTTGGGGTACTTCCTGAGTCTCCCCTGTGGAGTCAGTCCTCGTCTCGAGTGGGGGCATGCACGTGCGCTTTCCTCCCCGGCTGTAGCAGCAGTGTCACGCTTCCCTTCGCGTGGATCAAGGGATCTGTGGCTTTCCCTCAAGGCTTTCCCACGATGCTTTCCCACGAGGCTTTCCCACAAGGCTGCCCACGTGCCACCGTGTTGTGAGTCGATCCTCGGCTTGAAAGTCGAGGCAGTGCAGGGAAAAAAGGTTTCCCTGGAATGGACTGAGACATCTGGGGGACTCTGGGAATGGTGGCACGACCCTGGAGTTCCTCTCGCCTTTCCTGTGGAGAGTGCCTCCTCTTGAGATGCGACGGAAATGCCGGGAATTCTTTCCCGACCACGCAGGGGAAGGATCCCTCCTCTCGAGCTAGGAGGCGGAAACGGGGCTCCTCTGGATGAGGGCGGGACTCTCGTGATTCCTCTCGAGTGGAGACGGGTATGTCGGGGAACTTCTTGAGTTGCAGCAAGGGGTGTGAAAGACCCTTTGTAAGTTCCAGACGTCAGGTGTGATTAGCCTCGAGATGCCTCTGGGGAAATGGGCCTCATCTCGCCTGGAGGGGAGAACCTCCTGGATTTTCTCGAGTTGCGGCAGGTGCTCTCGACTTACGACGGGGACCTCACGGACCCGCTCTGGTGGCCTCAGGAAAGGCCAGTCCCCAAGCGAGTTGCTCGGGTGCCTCTCGGGATTCCTCTCCCGTCGATGCCGGGGCCTAAGACCTTGTGTGGAGTAGGTGCCGGAACCTGAGGATTCCTCTCCAGTGCTGACATGGATCTTGGGGTACGTCTGGAGTCGCCCCAGAGGAGTCAGTCCTCGTCTCGAGTGGGGGCATGCACGTGCGCTTTCCTCCCGAGATGTAGCAGCCAGTGTCATGCTTCCCTTCGCGTGGATCAAGGGATCTGCAACTTTCCCTCGAGGGTTTCCCACGAGGCTTTCCCTCGAGGCATTCCCACAGGGCTGTCCCACGTGCCACCGTGGTGTGAGTCGATCCTCGGCTTGAAAGTCGAGGCAGTGCAGGGAAAACAGGTTTCCCTGGAATGGACTGAGACATCTGGGGGACTCTGGGAATGGTGGCACGACCCTGGAGTTCCTCTCGCCTTTCCTGTGGAGAGCGCCTCCTCTTGAGATGCGACGGGAACGCCGGGAATTCTTTCCCGACCACGCCGGGAAATATCCCTGCTCTCGAGCTATGAGGCGGAAACGAGGCTCCTCTGGATGAGGGCGGGACTCTCGTGCTTCCTCTCCAGTGGAGACGGGTATGTTGGGGAACTTCTTGAGTTGCAGGAAGGGTGTGAAGGACCCTTTGGAAAGTCAAAAGGTTAGGTGTGATTAGCCTCGAGATGCCTCAGCGGAAATGGGCCTAATCTCGCCTGGAAGGGAGAACCTCCTGGATTTTCTCGAGGTGCGGCAGGTGCTCTCGACTTACAATGGGGACCTCAGGGACCCGCTCTGGTGGCCTCAGGAAAGGCCAGTCCCCATGCGAGTAATTCGGGGGCCTCTAGGGCCTCCTCTCCCGTCGATGCCTGGGCCTAAGACCTTGTGTAGAGTCGGTGCCGGAACCTGAGCATTCCTCTCCAAGTGCTGACATGGATTTTGGGGTACTTTTGGAGTCTCCCTTGGGGAGTCAGTCCTCGTCTCGTTTGGGGCATGCAAGTGCGCTTTCCTGCCGAGATGGGGCAGCAGTGTCATGTTTCCCGTCGAGTGGATCAAGGAATCAGTGGCTTTTCCTCGAGTCTTTTCCACAAGGCTTTCCCACGAGGCTTTTCCACAGGGCTGTCCCACGTGCCAACGTGGTGTGAGTCGATCCTCGGCTTGAAATTCGAGGCAGTGCAGGGAATACAGGTTTCCCTGGAATGGACTGAGACCTCTGGGGGACTATCAGATTGGTGGCACACCCTGGAGTTCCTGCTCGCCTTTCCTGTGGAGAGGGCCTCCTCTTGAGATGCGACGGGAACGCCGGGAATTCTTTCCCGAGAACACAGGGAAAGGATCCCTCCTCTCGAGCTAGGAGGCGGAAACGGGGCTCCTCTAGATGTGGGCGGGAATCTCGTGCTTCCTCTCGAGTGGAGACGGGTATGTCAGGGAACTTCTTGAGTTGCAGCAAGGGTGTGAAGGACCCTTTGGAAGTTCCATAGGTTAGGTGTGATTAGCCTCGAGACGCCTCTGGGAAATGGGCCTCATCTCGCCTGGAGGGGAGTACTTCCTGAATTTTCTCGAGTTGTGGCAGGCGCTCTCGACTTACGACGGGGACCTAAGGGACCCGCTCTGGTGGCCTCAGGAAAGGCCAGTCCACATGCGAGTTGATTGGGGGCCTCTCGGGATTCCTCTCTCGTCGATGTCAGGGCCTAAGATCTTGTATGGAGTCCGTGCCGGAACCTGAGCATTCCTCTCCAGTGCAGACATGGATCCTGGGGTACTTCTGGAGTCTCCCCAGGGGAGTCAGTCCTCGTCTCGAGCGGGGGCATGCACGTGCGCTTTCCTCCCGAGCTGTAGCACAAGTGTCATCGCTTCCCTTCGCGTGGATCAAGAGATCTGTGGCTTTCTCTTGAGGCTTTCACACGAGGCTTTCCCACGAGGCTTTCTCACAGGGCTGTCCCACGATGCCACCGTGGTGTGAGTCGATCCTCGGCTTGAAAGTCGAGACAGTGCAGGGAAAACAGGTTTCCCTGGAATGGACTGAGACATCTGGGGGACTCTGGGAATGGTGTCACGACCCTGGAGTTCCTCTCGCCTTTCCTGTGGAGAGCGTCTCCTCTTGTGATGCGACGGGAACGCCGGGAATTCTTTCCCAAACACGCAGGGAAAGGATCCCTCCTCTCGAGCTAGGAGGCGGAAACGGGGCTCCTCTGGATGTGGGCAGAACTCTCCTGCTTCCTCTCGAGTGGAGACGGGTATGTCGGGGAAACTTCCTGAGTTGCATCAAGGGTGCGAAGGACCTTTTGGAAGCTCCAGAGGTTAGGTGTGATTAGCCTCGAGACGCCTCAGCGGAAACGGGCCTCTTCTCGCCTGGAGGGGAGAACCTCCTGGATTTATGGAGTTGCCAGCAGGTGCTCTCGACTTACGACGAGGACCTCAGGGACCCGCTCTGGTGACCTCAGGAAAGGCCAGTCCCCATGCGAGTTGCTTGGGGCCTCTCGGGATTCCTCTCTCGTCGATGCCAGGGCCTAAGATCTTGTATGGAGTCTGTGCCGGAACCTGAGCATTCCTCTCCAGTGCAGACATGGATCCTGGGTTACTTCTCTAGTCTCCCCAGGGGAGTCAGTCCTCGTCTCGAGTGGGGGCATGCACGTGCGATTTCCTCCCGAGCTGTAGCAGCAGTGTCACGCTTCTCTTCGCGTGGATCAAGGGATCTGTGGCTTTCCCTCGAGGCTTTCCAACGAGGCTTTCCCACAGGGCTGTCCCACGTGCCACCATGGTGTAAGTCGATCTTCGCTTGAAAGTCGAGGCAGTGCAGGGAAAGCAGGTTTCCCTGGAATGGACTGAGACATCCTGGGGACTCTGGGAATGTGGAACGACTCTGGAGTTCCTCTCGCCTTTCCTGTGGAGAGCGCCTCCTCTTGAAATGCGACGGAAACGCCAGGAATTCTTTCCCGACCACGCAGGGAAAGGATCCCTCCTCTCGAGCTAGGAGGCGGAAACGGGGCTCCTCTGGATGTGGGCGGGACTCTCCTGCTTCCTCTCGAGTGTAGACGGGTATGTCGGGGATCTTCTTGAGTTGCAGCAAGGGTGTGAAGTCGCTTTGGGAGCTCCAGAGGTTAGGTGTGATTAGCCTCGAGATGCCTCAGCGGAAATGGCACTCATCTCGCCTGGAGGGGAGAACCTCCTGGATGTTCTCGAGTTTCGGCAGGTGCTCTCGACTTTCGACGGGGACCTCAGGGACCCGCTCTGGTGGCCTCAGGAAAGGCCATTCCCCATGGGAGTTGCTCGGGGGACTCTTGGGATTCCTCTCCCGTCGATGCTGCGGCCTAAGACCTCGTGTGGAGTCGGTGCCAGAACCTGAGGATTCCTCTCCAGTGCTGACATGGATCTTGGGGTACTTCTGGAGTCTCCCCAGGAGACTCAGTCCTCGTCTCGATTGGGGGCATGCACGTGCGCTTTCCTCCCGAGCTGTAGCAGCAGTGTCACGCTTCCCTTCGCGTGGATCAAGGGATCTGTGGCTTTCCCTCGAGGCTTTCCCACGAGGCTTTCCACGAGGCTTTCCCACAGGGCTGCCCCACGTGCCACCGTGGTGTGAGTCGATCTTCGGCTTGAAAGTCGACGCAGTGCAGGGAAAACAGGTTTCCCTGTAATGGACTGAGACACCTGGTTGTCTCTGGGAATGGTGTCACGACCCTGGAGTTCCTCTCGCCTTTCCTGTGGAGAGCGCCTCCTCTTGAGATGCGACGGGAACGCCGGGAATTCTTTCCCGACCACGCAGGGAAAGGATCCCTCCTCTCGAGCTAGGAGGCGGAAACGGGGCTCCTCTGGATGTGGGCGGGACTCTCGTGCTTCCTCTCGAGTGTAGACGGGTATGTCGGGGATCTTCTTGAGTTGCAGCAAGGGTGTGAAGTCGCTTTGGGAGCTCCAGAGTTTAGGTGTGATTAGCCTCGAGATGCCTCAGCGGAAATGGGCCTCATCTCGCCTGGAGGGGAGAACCTCCTGGATGTTCTCGAGTTGGGGCAGGTGCTCTCGACTTACGACGGGGACCTCAGGGACCCGCTCTGGTGGCCTCTGGAAAGGCCAGTCCCCAAGCGAGTTGTTCGGGGGGCCTCTCCGGATTCCTCTCCCGTCGATGCCGGGGCCTAAGATCTTGTGTGGAGCCGGTGCTGGAACCTGAGTATTCCTCTCCAGTGCTGACGTGGATCTGGGGGGACTTCTGGAGTCTCCCCAGTAGAGTCAGTCCTCCTCTCGAGTGGGGGCATGCACGTGCGCTTTCCTTCCGAGCTGTAGCAGCAGTGTCATGCTTCCCTTCGCGTGGATCAAGGGATCTGTGGCTTTCCCTCGAGGCTTTCCCACGAGGCTTTCCCACGAGGCTTTCTGCCGGGGTCCAGCCCCGGTGGATCCAGGGAATTCGAAGGGTGGACGGCGTTGGCGTGGAAAGACTTGTTTGTTTATTAATGTAAGATTAGATTAAGAAACTATAGTGTAATAAGAAGATTAAGTGGACGAAGAGGGCTGAATAGCTTGGTTTACGCGGAAGGCCAATAAAATTCCAGACAAGGAATTTGCACCATCTACGTTGGGCCACCGGCGCCCGCTTGAATATCTAAGGGTGCTTCGCCTTAAGCTCCCTTTGGTGCGGGTCTTAACAGCCGGGGCAAGTAAGTAGACCTGGCGAGCCTCCGCGCCCCAGATGGAGATTCAGCCTGAAGTTAAAGTAAAGAGCAGAGAGAGGGAAGGGGAGAGAAGAGGAGAGAGAGAGACATGGGGGGAGCCAGAGTCCCAAGAAACCAGGCCGAGAGACTAGTTCGAGAAACTGATCCGATCCTTTATTGTTCAGAAGGCCTTTTATACTTTTGATAAAACATGGAGATCAACGGGTAACACAGAATTATGTAGCGTTCGCAGCCCAGACTCTTTCTATACATCATTTTGTATACAAAAGGTCTCAGGTGATTTGCATTATCTTCTGGCCAAGAAGCTTGTTAACACTTTTTAGCTCTCTTCCTTAATGAATGTTGATTTTGTTTCCCCTGAAGTGTTTTTCTTTAATTTGCATCTCCTTAAAGCATTAAAGTTACATCTCTATAGAACAAAGGTGCAGTGGGATATAACAAAGAAGGTACTTAACTCAAAGATCTAATGTTGCTAATACCAGGTCTACTACTTGTTTTTCTATATACCAACTATATCTAAAAATAAAGGATATGAAAATTTGGCAGCAAGCATTGACTCAACAAATGAAACTTTTAATCAGTCCTATTCTAAAGATTTTGACTCTTCGGAAGCCCCTACATTCCTAGGATATTTTAAGCTTCCTGTGCCTCCTGCAGTCAGGAGGCCTCAAACAATCACACTCGCAGAGTCCTGCAGGCAGGCTAGAAAGCCATCAGAGGGGTTTTTAGATTGAAACACTCTTTCAAATGCAGAAGACTGAAACCCTGAATTGACTTTTTCCAGAAAATGTCAGAAGAGTGGAAAAGCAGAGCACAAAAGCCGGCAGATTTTTGTTGGGGTACATGCTTAGGAATTTCCAGAGGGGTCCCTGAAGTCTGAGCACGCCTTGCGAATGTCAGCTTCCTTCCTCATGACCTTGTCACGGGCGGGATTCCTCACTCTGGCTCCCGGCATCTCACCCTTTTTAATTTTAAATAATTGATTATTTATGTTTAAAATCAGGTGCAGTTCGGTCTCGAGATTCCGAATGCTCTGCCGAAGAATCTAGACAATATAGGGAAGTATGATTATGAGGAGCAAGATTATAGACAGTAGACAGAACAGTCTTCAGAAATGAAGTTAGAGAAAGTGTGGGAAAAGTCATTGGCTTCTCCTGCGGTGGTAAAATCTAATCGGGAGTGTTCCAAGGTCTGAATCTGATTATGAAGTTTCCCTAAGTCTAAACTAATATCTGAGCTGTTCCAAAATACCTAAACCTTGATTTTTTAACATATTGGGCATTTACACTTGTTGAGTCAATGATTGCTGTTGTAGTAACAATAACAGTTGTTGTAACACAGCAAGAACATAATTATCATATCAATAAGTTGTTACAGTTATAGGACATCTTTAAAACCACAGAAGAGCAGACATTACTTTGAGGAGTTAAACAAGATGAAAACATCCATGGTTCACAAGTCGCTACATTAGGTACATTAAGTTTTCTGGAATCATTGGTGAAAAGAAGAACATAAGGAGAGGATAGACAAGCCAAAATAGAGTAAATAGAGTCATTTTCTGGTTGGAGTTTGTGCTGCAGCAGCTGTTAGTCCTGCCGGGATCTTGATGTTTCTTTTGCCTCTTTTGCCGGTAGGAGCAGCGGCCTTCACCCCGCCCTCTGACACTGGCGCTGTTATGGGGCTGCGAGTGCGGTGCACTGGGTTCCGTCAGTCAGGCTGGCCCCGCCCGCAGCTTTTGGTGCGCGGCTGTTTCCCGCGGTGGTGGTGGCAGAGAAGTTCCCTTTTTCTTTTGTGGCGAATCAGTCTGTCCGGGATCCAAGTTGACGAATCTGCACCCTGTGGAAAAAAATATAAACACTTCCTCGACCCGCAGTAAATTTTGGGTCGGGATCTTTTTGTTATCTGGAGGAGATCTTTTTGCTTTACTAATGGCTTTTTATTTTACTGTTTCAAACGAATCAGCATTTAACTTATTACAAAGAGAACATGTTGTAAAATCTGATGGGGGAAAACTATACTTAATTTCTCTCTTTTTAATTTTTGAATTAACAAAGCACGTGAGGGTAAATGATGCAAGATCTGATCACAAGAATTTCCTATAGCAATCTGCCAATCATCAAACATTTGAAAAGCATCAAGTTGTTCTCTGTTATATGGAAGTGCAATTTTTGATGGTTCTTTATTAAACAATTTAATAAATCAGTATATTTGAATTAATCTTTTTAATTAATATGTCCAGTAATTTTTCCTTAGGCAGAGGCCACTGTTCCACCCACACCGGATCTTGAAATTTTCATGTAATGGGGTAGGCAGCAAAAACAATGGCCTTCATTATAAATTTGGATATCCCAATCCAGTATATAGCTTGCAAGGAGTTGGGCAAATTAGCTCAATTATTCTTGTCTGTTGTTTACCCAATCCTTTTGATGGATCATAGCCGATCTGCAGCATCTGAGAGGTCACTTTATCATCAGGGCTAAAAAGTAACACTCCCATTTGAGATAGCATGTCCCTCCCCCACAGGGTAAGGGGGAGTGAAGGGACTACATACGGTTGGAAAGTTCCACGGGTGTCCTCAAATTGCCAATCTAAAATTTTTTGCACTTTTGGCTACTGTGGGGGCTCTTTCCTATCCCCACCAAGTTATTTTCAGTAGTATGTGTGGGCCAGGAGGTGGGCCAGGAGCTAGGCCAGTCTTTTCCTGAAATGCAAGAAACGTCTGCTCCTGTGTCTAATAACCCCACAATAGACTTGCCATTAATCAGAATAGTTTTCATAGGCCGTTTCTGAGTAATTTTTGTTATCCAAAAAACCATATCACTAGACCCAAATATAAGAAGCAAGAAAAGAGGTGTTACACAATATCTTTATAAGCTTTTCTAATGATCTTTTTATAACCCAAATCTGGTCTATAGCCTTTTAGATGACAAGTAACCATTTAATCTTAGCTTGAAAACTTCCAGCAACGGGGAGCTCACTATTCACCAAGGTTTTAAACTCTCTCTCACCTCTTACTCTATAGCATTTTTATCCTGCATACCACTTTTTCTAACTCCTTTTCAGTAGTATATGTTGGCCAGGAGCTGCGCTAGTCTCTCAGCAATGTAAGAAACGTCTTGTCTATTGTCTAACAGCCATGACATTTTATATCTTTGAATTAAAAAATCTTTTAAAGGCCTAGAAGCTGCAATTTTTTGCACCCAAAAAGCTAGATCTAGATCCTCTGGGGCTTTTTTTGTCTGGTTTTTCTGTTTGGTAATAAGGTAAAAGCAAAAGCTGTGCTATTATTTTTTTTTTTAATTTTTATTAATTGCACAGTTTTAGCAGGTGGCGAGATCAAAACTTCAGTTTTTTCAGTATAATCAGAATTTACTACACAAGACACTACCGAAATTTCTTGAAAAGAAAGCAAGCTATGCCCCAGTACAAGTCTTACAATGTCCTCAGGCAGCGGGACTAGCCACTCTCATTGGAATCTGAGTCACTGGCACATCAGGGGTTAATATTATTGAAGTGGTGGAACTGAGGTCTAGGCCTGAGCTACCTGGGGTTGTTTGGTACGGGTTGTTGTGTCTGTTTAGCAGGACATTTTGGCAAAACATGTTTCTATTTGGCCTCAAGAGAAACATTTTGCATTTGTAAAGTCCTTTTTATTACGAATATTTTTTTTCTGTTTTCTTCCTTTTTCTTTTTTTTTTTTGTTGGGTGAGGCCCCTCCTGAGGGGATTTTATGCAAGGAGCAAGCTCTGTTTTAAAAGCTCTTTTGCCTCAAAAATATTGTCACTATCGTTTTCAAACTTAAGCAATGTTCTGGGAGGCTTTGGATATAAAGTGGGGAGTTCTTAAGCCCTGGGGAGGCGCAAGCAGAGGTTGCAGTGGTCGCCTTAAATAAGATAACTTTTTTAAAGGTTTGGTTTGTGTAGAGGGGGAGGGGGCTCTCCAGGGCGCTCGGCCGCTGCGTCCTGTAAGCACCCTCCTTCCTCGGGAGGAAGAGGAGTCTCTCTCCTTTTGTTTGCCAATGGCAGAAAATACGATCTGCATAGAAGGTGGAGACCCACTACCATTTACCGCTATAGCCTCTCCCATAGGCTATCTAACAGCCTCATGACAGGGGTCCAGAACATTTGTAATCATATTTTACAGAGCAAAAGCATTTACAGGCCCATGCAAAGTATAGTAAGTTTTTAGCTGTTTTCCTACTCTCTCCCAGGTGTCTAAGTTAACAGTGCCTTCTTCTGGAAACCAGGGACACTGTTCTTGTACAAAGGAAAAAAAATGAATGAATATTGGAATTTTTAACTTTAATTCCTCGTTTAGTTAGTAACTGCAAGATTACTCCTATAAAAAGCTGTCTTTCTTTTGATTCACTGTTACCCATGTCAGAAAATTAAGTCTTATAGAAAAGTCTACCTCAACAAAAGGTTTTACCTCTGGCGAGGGGGGTTTTGTTTTTAACCCTAGGATAGCAGGTTTCTTTTCAACCTCTAGAGCACCAGGTTTCTCTTAAACCCTTGAACACTTCCCACTCTTCCTCACCCTGTCTATCCTACAGGGGGGTCCGCGGCACCCTGAGTGGGGTCCTAGCCGTCCCGAACACTCAACACTGGGGAGTACCCGAAAGTACTCCGGGGGGAGTGATTAAGTCACTCCGGGG
>NW_017215933.1:0-13545 GCF_001704415.2 Capra hircus
AAAGTGGGAGTTCTTAAGCCCTGGGGAGGCGCAAGCAGAGGTTGCAGTGGTCGCCTTAAATAAGATACCTTTTTTAAAGATTTGGTTTGTGTAGAGGGGGAGGGGCTCTCCAGGGCCCTCGGCCGCTGCGTCCTGTAAGCACCCTCCTTCCTCGGAGGAAGAGTACTGTCTGTCTCCTTTTGTTTGCCAATGGCAGAAAATATGATCTGCGTAGAAGGTGGAGACCCACTACCATTAACTGCTATAGCCTCTCCCATAGGCTATCTAACAGCCTCATGACAGGGGGTCCAGAACATTTGTAATCATACTTTACAGAGCAAAAGCATTTACAGGCCCATGCAAAGTATAATAAGTTTTTAGCTGTTTTCCTAGCTTCACCCAAGTATCTAAATCCCTTTTCTGGAAACCAAGGACATTGCTCTCGTAACACTAGCCTTTTAATCTTTAATTTGTCTTTTTTGTTTAACAGTTACAAAATTACTTGTATAAAGAGGTGTCATTGTTTTGAGTCATTGTTACCCCTGTCAGAAAATTAAGAGTTATAGAAAAGTCTGCCTTGACAAAAAGGTTTTACCTTAGCCAAGGGGGGTTTTGTTTTTAACCCTAAGATAGCAGGTTTCTTTTCAACCTCTAGAGCACCAGGTTTCTCTTAAACCCTTGAACACTTCCCACTCCTCTTCACCCTGTCTATCCTACAGGGGGGCGGCACCCTGAGTGGGGTCCTAGCCGTCCGAATACTCAACACTGGGGAGTACCCGAAAGTACTCCTGGGGGAGTGATTAAGTCACTCTGGGGGGAGCAACAGAGAGTGCTCCGGGGGGAGCAACGGAGAGTGCTCTGGGGGGAGATTTTGCTCCGAGGAACCTACCTTCGAATAGCCTGTTCCGGACGCCACTTGCAGGGGTCCAGCCCCGGTGGATCCAGGGAATTCGAAGGGTGGACGGCGTTGGCGTGGAAAGACTTCTTTATTTATTAATATAAGATTAGATTAAGAAACTGTAGCGTAGTAGGAAGATTAAGTGGAGGAAGAGGGCTGAATAGCTTGGTTTACGCGGAAGGCCACTAAAATTCCAGACAAGGAATTTGCACCATCTACATTGGGCCACTGGCACCCGCTTGAATATCTAAGGGTGCCTCACCTTAAGCTCCCTTTCCTGCGGTTCTTAACAGCCAGGGCAAGTAAGTAGACCTGGAGAGCCTCCGCGCCCAGGTGGAGATTCAGCCTGAAGTTAAAGAGCAGAGAGAGGGAAGGGAGAGAAGAAAGAGAGAGAAAAACACGGGGGGAGCCAGAGTCCCAAGAAACCAGGCCGAGAGACTAGTTCGAGAAGCTGGCCGAGAAACTGGCCCCCCTCCTTTATTGTTCAGAAGGCCTTTGATACACAGAGATCAATGGGTAACACAAAATTATGTAGCATTCGCAACCCAGATTCTTTCCGTATATCATTTTGTATACAAAAGGCCTCAGGTGATTTACATTATCTTCTGGCCAAGAGGCTTGTTAACACTTTTTGGCTCTCTTCCTTAATGAATGTTAATTTTGTTTCCCCTCAAGTGTTTTTCTTTAATCTGCATCTCCTTAAAGCATTAAAGTTACATCTCTATAGAACAAAGGTGCAGTGGGATATAACAAAGAAGGTACTTAACTCAAAGATCTAGTGTTGCTAATACCAGGTCTACTACTTGTTTTTCTATACAACAACTATATCTAAAAATAAAGGATATGAAAATTTGGCAGCAAGCATTGACTCAACAAATGAAACTTTTCATCAGTCCTATTCTAAAGATTTAGACTCTTCAGAAGCCCCTACATTCCTAGGGTGTTTTAAGCTTCCTTTGCCTCCTGTGGTCAGGAGGCCTCAAACAATCAAATGCGCAGCTGTACGAGTCCTGCAGGCAGGCTAGAAAGCCATCAGAGGGGTTTTTAATTGAAACACTCTTTCAAATGAAGAAGACTAAAGCCCTGAATTGACATTTTCCAGAAAATGTCAGAAGAGTGGAAAAGCAGAGCACAAAAGCCGGCAGATTTTTGTTGGGGTACATGCTTAGGAATTTCCAGAGGGGTCCCTGAAGTCTGAGCACGCCTTGCGCATGTCAGCTTCCTTCCTCATGACCTTGTCATGGGCGGGCTTCTTCACACTGGCTCCCGGTACGACGGGAAGCGTGACACTGCTGCTACAGCACGGGAGGAAAGCACCATTGCATGCCCCCATTCGAGCCGAGGACTAACTCTCCTGGGGAGATTCAAAAATAACCCCAAGATCTATGTCAGTCATGGAGAGGAATCCTCAGGTTCCGGCACAGACTCCACACAAGATATTAGGTCCCGGCATCCACGGGAGAGGAATCCAGGCAGGCTCCCAAGCAACTCGCATGGGGACTGGCATTTACTAAGGTCACCAGAGCGGGTCCCTGAGGTCCCCGTCGAAAGACGAGAGCACCTGCCCCAACTCGAGAAAATCAAGGAGGCTCTCCCCTCCAAGCCAGATGAGGCCTATTTCCACTGAGGCGTCTCGAGGCTAATCACACCTAACCTCTGGAACTTCCAAAGGGTCCTTCACACCCTTGCTGCAACTCAAAAAGTTCCCCAACATACCCATCTCCACTTGAGAGGAAGCACGAGGGTCCCGCCCACATCCAGAGGAGCCCCGTTTCCACCTCGTAGCTAGAGGAGTGATCCTATCCCTGCTTGGCTGGGAAATAATTCCCGGTGTTCCCGTCCCATCTCAAGAGGAGGCGCTCTCCACAGTAAAACCGAGAGGAGCACCATGGTCGTTCCACCATTCCAAGAGTACCCCAGATGTCTCAGTCCTTTCCAGAGAAACCTGTTTTCCTTGCACTGCCTCGACTTTCACGCCGAGGATTGACTCACACCACGGTGGCACGTGGGACAGCCCTGTGGGAAAGCCTTGAGGAAAGCCTCATGGGAAAGCCCCGAGGGAAAGCCACAGATCCCTTGATCCACTCGAAGGGAAGCGTGACACTGCTCCAACAGCTCGGGAGGAAAGCGCACGTGCATGCCCCCACTCGAGACGAGGACTGACTCCCCTGGGGAAACTCCAGAAGTACCTCAAGATCATGTCAGCACTGGAGAGGAATCCTCAGGTTCCGGCACCGAGTCCACACAAGGTCTTAGGCCCCGGCATCGACAGGAGAGGAATCCCGAGAGGCCCCCGAGCAATTCCCAAGGGGACTGGCCTTTCCTGAGGCCACCAGATCGGGTCCCTGAGATCCCCGTCGTAAGTCGAGAGCACCTGCCGCAACTCGAGAAAATCCAGGAGGTTCTCCCCTCCAGGCGAGACGAGGCCCATTTCCGCTGAGACGTCTCGAGGCTAATCACACCTTAACTCTGGAACTTCCAAAGGGTCCCTCACACCCTTGCTGCAACTCAAGAAGTTCCCCGACATACCCGTCTCCACTCGAGAGGAAGCACGAGAGTCCCGCCCACATCCAGAGGAGCCCCGTTTCCGCCTCCTAGCTCGAGAGGAGGGATCCTTTCCCTGCGTGGTCGGGAAAGAATTCCTGGCGTTTCCGTCGCATCTCAAGAGGAGGTGCTCTCCACAGAAAAGGCGAGAGGAACTCCATGGTCGTGCCACCTTTCCCAGAGTCCCCCAGATGTCTCAGTCCATTCCAGGGAAACCTGTTTTCCATGCACTGCCTCCACTTTCAAGCCGAGGATCGACTCTCACCACGGTGGCACGTGGGACAGCCCTGTGGGAAGCCTCGTGGGAAAGCCACAGATCACGTGATCCACGCGAAGGGGAGCATGACACTGCTGCTACAGCTCGGGAGGAAAGCGCACGTGCATGCCCCCAATCGCGACGAAGACTGACTCCACTGGGGAGACTCCAGAAGTACCCCAAGATCCATGTCAGCACTGGAGAGGAATCCTCAGGTTCCGGCACCGACTCCACACAAGGTCTTATGCCGGGGTCCAGCCCCGGTGGATCCAGGGAATTCGAAGGGTGGACGGCGTTGGCGTGGAAAGACTTGTTTATTTATTAATGTAAGATTAGATTAGGAAACTATAATGTAGTAAGAAGATTAAGTGGAGGAAGAGGGCTGAATAGCTTTGTTTACGCGGAAGGCCAATAAAATTCCAGACAAGGAATTTGCACCACCTACGTTGGGCCCCCGGCGCCCGCTTGAATATCTAAGGGTGCCTCGCCTTAAGCTCCCTTTCGTGCGGGTCTTAACAGCCAGGGCAAGTAAGTAGACCTGGCGAGCCTCCGCACTCCAGGTGGAGATTCAGCCTGAAGTTAAAGTAAAAAGCAGAGAGAAGGAAAGGTAGAGAAGAAGAAAGAGAGAGAAAGACACGGGGGAGCCAGAGTCCCAAGAAACCAGGCTGAGAGACTAGTTCGAGAAGCTGGTCCGAGAAACTGGCCCCCGGCCCCTGGCCTCCTCCTTTATTGTTCAGAAGGCCTTTTATACTTTTGATAAAACATGGAGATCAATGGATAACACAAAATTATGTAGCGTTCACAACCCAGAATCTTTCTGTGTATCATTTTGTATACAAAAGGTCTCAGGTGATTTACATTATCTTCTGACCAAGAGGCTTGTTAACACTTTTTGGCTCTCTTCCTTAATGAATGTTAATTTTGTTTCCCCTGAAGTGTTTTTCTTTAATCTGCATCTCCTTAAAGCATTAAAGTTACATCTCTATAGAACAAAGGTGCAGTGGGTTATAACAAAGAAGGTACTTAACTCAAAGATCTAATGTTGCTAATACCAGGTCTACTGCTTGTTTTTCTATATACCAACTATATCTAAAAATAAAGGATATGAAAATTTGGCAGCAAGCATTGACCCAAAAAATGAAACTTTTAATCAGTCCTATTCTAAAGATTTTGACTCCTCGAAAGCTCCTGCATTCCTAGGATGTTTTAAGCTTCCTGTGCCTCCTGCGGTCAGGAGGCCTCAAACAATCACAAGCGCAGCTGTACGAGTCCTACAGGCAGGCTAGAAAGCCATCAGAGGGTTTTTGGATTGAAACACTCTTTCAAATGCAGAAGACTAACGCGCTGAATTGACTTTTTCCAGAAAAGGTAAGAAGAGTGAAAAAGCAGAGCACAAAACCGGCAGATTTTTGTTGGGGTACATGCTTAAAAATTTCCAGAGGGGTCCCTGAAGTCTGAGCACGCCTTGCGTATGTCAGCTTCCTTCCTCATAACCTTGTCACGGGCGGGTACCTCACACTGGCTCCCGGCAGTCTTAGGCCCCGGCATCGACGGGAGAGGAATCCTGAGAGGCCCCCGAGCAACTCGCATGGGGACTGGCCTTTCCTGAGGCCACCAGAGCGGGTCCCTGAGGTCCCCGTCGTAAGTTGAGAGCACCTGCCGCAACTCGAGAAAATCCAGGAGGTTCTCCCCTCCAGGCGAGGTGAGGCCCATTTCCGCTGAGGCGTCTCGAGGCTAATCACACCTAAACTCTGGAACTTCCAAAGGGTCCTTCACACCCTTGCTGCAACTCAAGAAGTTCCGCGACATACCCGTCTCCACTCGAGAGGAAGCACGAGAGTCCCGGCCTCATCCAGAGGAGCCCCGTTTCCGCCTCCTAGCTCGAGAGGAGGGATCCTTTCCCTGCGTGGTCGGGAAAGAATTCCCGGCGTTCCCGTCGCATCTCAAGAGGCGCTCTCCACAGGAAAGGCGAGAGGAACTCCAGGGTCGTGCCACCATTCCCAGAGTCCCCCAGATGTCTCAGTCCATTCCAGGGAAACCTGTTTTCCCTGCACTGCCTCGACTTTCAAGCCGAGGATCGACTCACACCACGGTGGCACGTGGGACAGCCCTGTGGGAAAGCTCGGGGAAAGCCTCGTGGGAAAGCCTCGAGGGAAAGCCACAGATCCTTGATCCACTCGAAGGGAAGCGTGCCACTGCTGCTACAGCTCGGGAGGAAAGCGCACGTGCATGCCCCACTCGAGACGAGACTGACTCCCTGGGGAGACTCCAGAAGTACCCCAAGATCCATGTCAGCACTGGAGAGGAATCCTCAGGTTCCGGCACTGACTCCACACAAGGTCTTAGGCCCCCATCGTCGGGAGAGGAATCCCGAGAAGCCCCCGAGCAACTCGCATGGGGACTGGCCTTTCCTGAGGCCACCAGAGCGGGTCCCTGAGGTCCCCGTCGTAAGTCGAGAGCACCCCACAACTCGAGAAAATCCAGGAGGTTCTCCCCTCCAGGCGAGATGAGGCCCATTTCCGCTGAGGCGTCTCGAGGCTAATCAAACCTAACTTCTGGAACTTCCAAAGGTTCCTTCACACCCTTGCTGCAACTCAAGAAGTTCCCGACATACCCGTCTCCACTCGAGAGGAAGCACGAGAGTCCCGCCCACATCCAGAGGAGCCCCGTTTCTGCCTCCTAGCTCGAGAGGAGGATCCTTTCCCTGCGTGGTCGGGAAAGAATTCCCGGCATTCCCGTCGCATCTCAAGAGGAGGCGATCTCCACAGGAAAGGCGAGAGGAACTCCAGGGACGTGCCACCATTCCCAGAGTCCCCAGATGTCTCAGTCCATTCCAGGGAAACCTGTTTTCCCTGCACTGCCTCGACTTTCAAGCCGAGGATCGACTCACACCACGGTGGCACGTGGGACAGTCCTGTGGGAAAGCCTCGTGGAAGGGAAAGCCTCTGGGGAAAGCCTTTCGGGAAAGCCACAGATCCCTTGATCCACGCGAAGGAAGCGTGACACTGCTCCAACAGCTCGGGAGGAAAGCGCACGTGCATGCCCCCACTCGAGACGAGGACTGACTCCCCTGGGGAAACTCCAGAAGTACCTCAAGATCATGTCAGCACTGGAGAGGAATCCTCAGGTTCCGGCACCGAGTCCACACAAGGTCTTAGGCCCCGGCATCGACGGGAGAGGAATCCCGAGAGGCCCCGAGCAATTCGCAAGGGACTGGCCTTTCCTGAGGCCACCAGAGCGGTCCCTGAGGTCCCCGTCGTAAGTCGAGAGCACCTGCCGCAACTCGAGAAAATCCAGGAGGTTCTCCCCTCCAGGCGAGATGAGGCCCATTTCCGCTGAGGCGTCTCGAGGCTAATCACACCTAACTCTGGAACTTCCAAAGGGTCCTTCACACCCTTGCTGCAACTCAAGAAGTTCCCCGACATACCCGTCTCCACTCGAGAGGAAGCACGAGAGTCCCGCCCACATCCAGAGGAGCCCCGTTTCCGCCTCCTAGCTCGAGAGGAGGGATCCTTTCCCTGCGTGGTCGGGAAAGAATTCCTGGCGTTTCCGTCGCATCTCAAGAGGAGGTCTCTCCACAGAAAGGCGAGAGGAACTCCAGGTCGTGCCACCTTCCCAGAGTCCCCAGATGTCTCAGTCCATTCCAGGGAAACCTGTTTTCCATGCACTGCCTCCACTTTCAAGCCGAGGATCGACTCACACCACGGTGGCACGTGGGACAGCCCTGTGGGAAGCCTCGTGGGAAAGCCACAGATCACGTGATCCACGCGAAGGGAGCATGACACTGCTGCTACAGCTCGGGAGGAAAGCGCACGTGCATGCCCCAATCTCGACGAAGACTGACTCCCCTGGGGAGACTCCAGAAGTACCCCAAGATCCATGTCAGCACTGGAGAGGAATCCTCAGGTTCCGGCACCGACTCCACACAAGGTCTTATGCCGGGTCCAGCCCGGTGGATCCAGGGAATTCGAAGGGTGGACGGCGTTGGCGTGGAAAGACTTGTTTATTTATTAATGTAAGATTAGATTAGGAAACTATAATGTAGTAAGAAGATTAAGTGGAGGAAGAGGGCTGAATAGCTTTGTTTACGCGGAAGGCCAATAAAATTCCAGACAAGGAATTTGCACCACCTACGTTGGGCCACCGGCGCCCGCTTGAATATCTAAGGGTGCCTCGCCTTAAGCTCCCTTTCGTGCGGGTCTTAACAGCCAGGGCAAGTAAGTAGACCTGGCGAGCCTCCGCACTCCAGGTGGAGATTCAGCCTGAAGTTAAAGTAAAGAGCAGAGAGAAGGAAAGGTAGAGAAGAAGAAAGAGAGAGAAAGACACGGGGGGAGCCAGAGTCCCAAGAAACCAGGCTGAGAGACTAGTTCGAGAAGCTGGTCCGAGAAACTGGCCCCCGGCCCCTGGCCTCCTCCTTTATTGTTCAGAAGGCCTTTTATACTTTTGATAAAACATGGAGATCAATGGATAACACAAAATTATGTAGCGTTCACAACCCAGATCTTTCTGTGTATCATTTTGTATACAAAAGGTCTCAGGTGATTTACATTATCTTCTGACCAAGAGGCTTGTTAACACTTTTTGGCTCTCTTCCTTAATGAATGTTAATTTTGTTTCCCCTGAAGTGTTTTTCTTTAATCTGCATCTCCTTAAAGCATTAAAGTTACATCTCTATAGAACAAAGGTGCAGTGGGTTATAACAAAGAAGGTACTTAACTCAAAGATCTAATGTTGCTAATACCAGGTCTACTACTTGTTTTTCTATATACCAACTATATCTAAAAATAAAGGATATGAAAATTTGGCAGCAAGCATTGACCCAAAAAATGAAACTTTTAATCAGTCCTATTCTAAAGATTTTGACTCCTCGAAAGCTCCTGCATTCCTAGGATGTTTTAAGCTTCCTGTGCCTCCTGCGGTCAGGAGGCCTCAAACAATCACAAGCGCAGCTGTACGAGTCCTACAGTCAGGCTAGAAAGCCATCAGAGGGTTTTTGGATTGAAACACTCTTTCAAATGCAGAAGACTAACGCGCTGAATTGACTTTTTCCAGAAAAGGTAAGAAGAGTGAAAAAGCAGAGCACAAAAACCGGCAGATTTTTGTTGGGGTACATGCTTAAAAATTCCAGAGGGGTCCCTGAAGTCTGAGCACGCCTTGCGTATGTCAGCTTCCTTCCTCATAACCTTGTCACGGGCGGGTACCTCACACTGGCTCCCGGCAGTCTTAGGCCCCGGCATCGACGGGAGAGGAATCCTGAGAGGCCCCCGAGCAACTCGCATGGGGACTGGCCTTTCCTGAGGCCACCAGAGCGGGTCCCTGAGGTCCCCGTCGTAAGTCGAGAGCACCTGCCGCAACTCGAGAAAATCCAGGAGGTTCTCCCCTCCAGGCGAGGTGAGGCCCATTTCCGCTGAGGCGTCTCGAGGCTAATCACACCTAAACTCTGGAACTTCCAAAGGGTCCTTCACACCCTTGCTGCAACTCAAGAAGTTCCGCGACATACCCGTCTCCACTCGAGAGGAAGCACGAGAGTCCCGCCTCATCCAGAGGAGCCCCGTTTCCGCCTCCTAGCTCGAGAGGAGGGATCCTTTCCCTGCGTGGTCGGGAAAGAATTCCCGGCGTTCCCGTCGCATCTCAAGAGGAGGCGCTCTCCACAGGAAAGGCGAGAGGAACTCCAGGGTCGTGCCACCATTCCCAGAGTTCCCCAGATGTCTCAGTCCATTCCAGGGAAAACTGTTTTCCCTGGACTGCCTCAACTTTCAAGCCGAGGATCGACTCACACCACGGTGGCACGTGGGACAGCCCTGTGGGAAAGCCTCGAGGGAAAGCCTCCTGGGAAAGCCTCGAGTGAAAGCCACAGATCCCTTGATCCACGCGAAGGAATCGTGGCACTGTGGCTACAGCTCGGTAGGAAAGCACACGTGCATGCCCCCACTCGAGACGAGGACTGACTACCCTGGGGACTCCAGAAGTACCCCAAGATCCATGTCAGCACTGGAGAGGGAACCTCAGGTTCCGGCAGCGACTCCAAACAAGGTCTTAGGCCCGACATCGACGGCGAGGAATCCGAGAGGCCCCCCGAGCAACTAGCATGGGGACTGGCTTTCCTGAGGCCACCAGAGCGGGTCCCTGAGGTCCCCGTCATAAGTCGAGAGCACCTGCCGCAACTCGAGAAAATCCAGAGGTTCTCCCCTCCAGGCGACATGAGGACCATTTCCCCTGAAGCGTCTCGAGGCTAATCACACCTAACCTCTGGAACTTCCAAAGGGTCCTTCACACCCTTGCTGCAACTCAAGAAGTTCCCCGACATACCCGTCTCCAGTCGAGAGGAAGCACGAGAGTCCCGACCACATCCAGAGGAGCCCGTTTCCGCCTCCTAGCTCGAGAGGAGGGATCCTTTCCCTGCGTGGTCGGGAAAGAATTCCCAGCGTTTCCGTCGCATCTCAAGAGGAGGCGACTCTCCACAGGAAAGGCGAGAGGAACTCCAGGGTCGTGCCACCATTCCCAGAGTCCCCCAGATGTCTCAGTCCATTCCAGGGAAAACTGTTTTCCCTGCACTGCCTCGACTTTCAAGCCGAGGATCGACTCACACCACGGTGGCACGTGGACACCTGTGGAAAGCCTCGTGGTCGTGGGAAAGCCTCGTGGAAAGCCTCGAGGGAAAGCCACAGATCCCTTGATCCCGCGAAGGGAAGCTTGACACTGCTGCTACAGTTCGGGAGGAAAGCGCACGTGCATGCCCCCACTCGAGACAAGGACTGACTCCCCTGGGGAGACTCCAGAAGTACCCCAAGATCCATGTCAGCACTGGAGAGGAATCCTCAGGTTCCCTCACGAATCCACACAAGATCTTACGCCCCGGCATCGACGGGAGAGGAATCCTGAGAGGCCCCGAGCAACTCGCATGGGGACTGGCCTTTCCTGAGGCCACCAGAGCGGGTCCCTGAGGTCCCCGTCGTAAGTCAAGAGAACCTGCCACAACTCGAGAAAATCCAGGAGGTTCTCCCCTCCAGGTGAGATGAGGCCCATTTCCACTGAGGCGTCTCGAGCTAATCACACCTAAACTCTGGAACTAACAAAGGGTCTTTCACACCCTTGCTGCAACTCAAGAAGTTCCCCCCATACCCGTCTCCATTCGAGAGGAAGCACGAGAGTCCTGCCCACATCCAGAGGAGTCCCTTTCCGCCTCCTAGCTCGAGAGGAGGGATCCTTTCCCTGCGTATTCGGGAAAGAATTCCCGGCGTTCCCGTAGCATCTCAAGAGGAGGCGACCTCCACAGGAAAGGCGAGAGGAACTCCAGGGTCGTGCCACCATTCCCAGAGTCCCCCAGATGTCTCAGTCCATTCCAGGGAAACCTGTTTTCCCTGCACTGCCTCGACTTTCAAGCCGAGGATCGACTCACACCACGGTGGCACGTGGGACAGCCTTGTGGAAAGCCTTGTGGGAAAGCCTCGTGGAAAGCGGGAAAGCCTCGTGGGAAAGCCTTGAGGGAAAACCACAGAACCCTTGATCCACGCGAAGGGAACGGCGATAATGCTGCTACAGCTCGGGAGGAAAGCGCACGTGCATTCCCCTCTCGAGACGAGGACTGACTCCCCTGGGGAGACTCCAGAAGTACCCCAAGATCCATGTCAGCACTGGAGAGGAATCCTCAGGTTCCGGCACTGACTCCACACAAGGTCTTAGGCCGGCATCGACGGGAGAGGAATCCCGAGAGGCCCCCGAGCAACTCGCATGGGACTGGCCTTTCCTGAGGCCACCAGAGCGGGTCCCTGAGGTCCCCGTCGTAAGTCGAGAGCACCTGCCGCAACTCGAGAAAATCCAGGAGGTTCTCCCCTCCAGGCGAGATGAGGCCCATTTCCGCTGAGGCGTCTCGAGGCTAATCACACCTAACCTCTGGAACTTCCAAAGGGTCCTTCACACCCTTGCTGCAACTCAAGAAGTTCCCCGACATACCCGTCTCCACTCGAGAGGAAGCACGAGAGTCCCGCCCACATCCAGAGGAGCCCCGTTTCCGCCTCCTAGCTCGAGAGGAGGGATCCTTTCCCTGCGTGGTCGGGAAAGAATTCCCGGCGTTCCCGTCGCATCTCAAGAGGAGGCGCTCTCCACAGGAAAGGCGAGAGGAACTCCAGGGTCGTGCCACCATTCCCAGAGTCCCCAGATGTCTCAGTCCATTCCAGGGAAACCTGTTTTCCCTGCACTGCCTCAACTTTCAAGCGAGGATCGACTCACACCACGGTGGCACGTGGGACAGCCCTGTGGGAAAGCCTCGAGGGAAAGCCTCGGGAAAGCCTCGAGGAAAGCCACAGATCCTTGATCCACGCGAAGGGAAGGACACTGGCTCAGCTCGGAGGAAAGCGCACGTGCATGCCCCACTCGAGACGAGGACTGACTCCCTGGGAGACTCCAGAAGTACCCCAAGATCCATGTCAGCACTGGAGAGGAATCCTCAGGTTCCGGCACGACTCCACACAAGGTCTTAGGCCCGGCATCGACGGGAGGAATCCGGAGAGGCCCCGAGCAACTCGCATGGGGACTGGCCTTTCCTGAGGCCACCAGAGCGGGTCCCTGAGGTCCCCGTCGTAAGTCGAGAGCACCTGCCGCAACTCGAGAAAATCCAGGAGGTTCTCCCCTCCAGGCGAGATGAGGCCCATTTCCCTGAGGCGTCTCGAGGCTAATCACACCTAACCTCTGGAACTTCCAAAGGGTCCTTCACACCCTTGCTGCAACTCAAGAAGTTCCCCGACATACCCGTCTCCACTCGAGAGGAAGCACGAGAGTCCCGCCACATCCAGAGGAGCCCCGTTTCCGCCTCCTAGCTCGAGAGGAGGGATCCTTTCCCTGCGTTCGGGAAAGAATTCCCGCGTTCCGTCGCATCTCAAGAGGAGGCGCCTCCACAGGAAAGGCGAGAGGAACTCCAGGGTCGTGCCACCATTCCCAGAGTCCCCCAGATGTCTCAGTCCATTCCAGGGAAACCTGTTTTCCCTGCACTGCCTCGACTTTCAAGCCGAGGATCGACTCACACCACGGTGGCACGTGGGACAGCCTGTGGGAAAAAAGCCTCGTGGGAAAGCCTCGAGGGAAAGCCTCGTGGGAAAGCCAGGATCCTTGATCCACGCGAAAGGGAAAGACACTGCTGCTACAGCTCGGAGGAAAAGCGCACGTGCATGCCCCACTCGAGACGAGGACTGACTCCCCTGGGGAGACTCCAGAAGTACCCAAGATCCATGTCAGCACTGGAGAGGAATCCTCAGGTTCCGCACCGACTCCACACAAGTCTTAGGCCCCGGCATCGACGGAGAGGAATCCCGAGAGGCCCCCGAGCAACTCGCATGGGGACTGGCCTTTCCTGAGGCCACCAGAGCGGGTCCCTGAGGTCCCCGTCGTAAGTCGAGAGCACCTGCCGCAACTCGAGAAAATCCAGGAGGTTCTCCCCTCCAGGCGAGATGAGGCCCATTTCCGCTGAGGCGTCTCGAGGCTAATCACACCTAACTCTGGAACTTCCAAAGGGTCCTTCACACCCTTGCTGCAACTCAAGAAGTTCCCCACATACCCGTCTCCACTCGAGAGGAAGCACGAGAGTCCCGCCACATCCAGAGGAGCCCCGTTTCCGCCTCCTAGCTCGAGAGGAGGATCCTTTCCCTGCGTGTCGGGAAAGAATTCCCGGCGTTCCCGTCGCATCTCAAGAGGAGGCGCTCTCCACAGGAAAGGCGAGAGGAACTCCAGGGTCGTGCCACCATTCCAGAGTCCCCCAGATGTCTCAGTCCATTCAGGAAACCTGTTTTCCCTGCACTGCCTCGAACTTCAAGCCGAGGATCGACTCACACCACGGTGGCACGTGGGACAGCCCCTGTGGGAAAGCTCGTGGAAA